>NW_008351881.1:1248391-1249447 GCF_000622305.1 Nannospalax galili | reverse complement strand
ACTACCTTCGTTATTCTATACAATGTGTATTAAGAAAAAAAATCTATAAGGACATTTAGTGCAACACTAACTGTGATTACTCTGAACGCAATGTCGATTGGCTTGTGAAGTACATACATAAAGTGTGGAATATCAGAAATACTTGGCAAACTGCAGCATAAATCAACCCAACCATCATAGTAGGGAAATATTCTTTACACAAGTCAGTATGTACTATGGTTTGAAGGCAAAATATCCCTCATGGACTACATGTTTGAATACTTGGCCCCAGCTGGTTGTGATTTTGTGAGGCTGTGGCACCTTTAGGAGGTAAGATCTGAATGACAGTTGTGGAATCCTGAGGAATGGGCTTAATTGGTTACAGTCTGGCTCCAGTTCAAGGTCTAAGGTCTGTTTCTGTGTCCCTCTGCTATGGAGCCAGCACTCAGCTCCCTTGCTTTTCCATCTACAATGGAGTATTACACTCCCTCAAACCATGAACCAGAATAAATTCTTCCTCCAGTAAATTTGTTTCTTCAAATATTCTGTCATAAAAGTACCAATGTAAATAATGTGACAGGCCTTATATAGTTACATTTATGCAATAATCAGACATCTGTAAACTATAGACTTGGAAATTGAAATAGCATTTATTTGTCTTAGAGAAAATGTCAGTAAGAGGTGACACAGGGTCTATGCTAGGAATGCTCCATCTCTTGATCTGGGTAGTGGTTACCCTGGTATTTGCTAGTATGTTATTCATTGTTTATACACATTTGTGTAGATGCATTATGCCTTAATAATTTGAAAATATCTCTATTTTCTTTAATGAAAGATTGAGGCTTCCAAGAACTCCTGCTTGTTTGCACATCTGTCACATATATTATGAAAGCATCATACTCCAGTAATCCTTATAATTGTTGAATATTTTTGCAAGTTTGAAATTTCCTGATTAAAATTATTAATATTAAATCAACTAGTTTCAATATATTTGTTGTAATTAAGTTTAACCAAGCTACAAACCACAAGATCTATTTTACCAAAATATTATAAGAGAACAAATCATGGCATTAGTAA
>NW_008351881.1:1240012-1248301 GCF_000622305.1 Nannospalax galili | reverse complement strand
TATAGAGAGAGAGAGAGAGAGAGAGAGAGAGAGAGAGAGAGAGAGATTCCAGTGAAATGGAAACTTGATAATTCTGCAGAATATCTTTATGTATTCAATATTTTATGATTTTTCTTGGAACTTCTCCTACCTAACATTTAATGTAATATAAGGACCATCTTTATACAAAAATCAATGAAAATTTAATAAGAATAAGTAAGGAGAAATATACACAAACATTTTTAAATAAATCAAAATGAAAGTTTTCTAATGAAATGCCTTTAATGTGTGATTTTAAGCTACTTTAAAAGGCTGTAGTTGCCTGTGCTAATGTGAAATATGTTTTAAATTACATGCTATTTTGATACTCAAGAGGATTTCTGATGCTTTACAATATGGTTCACAGTGGAAATAAGCTCCATGAAGTAAACATGTTTCAGTATGAGAATGAACAGCCAGAAGCATCAAGCATATAAAATAAACACCACCATTTATGTTCAAGTAACTTTCCTCATATGTGAAATGATTTAATTACTCCGTTTTATCTAGTAGTCATGAATCATTAATGAAACTCAGAATTTTCAGGTTGTAAAGAAGAAATGTTGCACAGAAAGACCAAATAATGTTAAGCAAATGCTAAGCATTTCATGTCAGAATATACACTATCGATTATTTGACTCCATTTAATAAGAACTACTGATATAAAATGTGCCAAATGAGAAGCTGTTTCTGAGGCATATTTCTGTAGAGTCTGGGGGTGGGGTGAGTTTAAAGCAAAGTGAAACGGAAGCTTCCAAATTTCCAAGTACACAAGTGAACATCAGACATGGGGTCCGGCTAGATCTGTCTCTGTGCGGACACACTGGTCTGGGCTTTGCTTCTTCTGGTTCAGCCAAAATGCTGGGAAATGAAGGCATCCTCACAGAGATGCCTTCCTAGTTTTGTCTGTTCTCTCATTGAATCGGGCATGTTCTAAGAGCTGTCGGCTGCCTGCCCACTTGGCTTGAAGCAGTGGTTAAAACATTCATTGTCTCCTGCACACGAGAATTTATCATTTAGAATTTTCTCAGTGTTCAGAAAAGAAAACAAAATTGTGATACTTAGTAATTTGTCCTTTTGTTTACAGTAGAAATCACAGTTGGTCTAAGCACTAAGGATAGCAATAAAAGGACCAACCTTCTATTTTTGGCGGTTGTGAATTGCATTCTGTTCTTTCTTCTCAGACCAAGAGGATATGAAACTGATCTGTGCAATCTGCAAGGAAAGGTGGCCTTTTAGAAAATTTCCCTCAGCTGGGTATGGTGATGCACACTTTTGATCCCAGCCCTCAGAAGGCAGAGGCAGTCAACCTCCGTGAGATCAAGGCCAGCCTGGTCTACATAGTGAGTTCCAGGCCCACTGAGGCTACAAGGAGACCCTGTCTCAAAAAAATACCCCCAAAACAAAAATAACAAAAATCTTGCTGTCATATAAGTAAACAGAACAATGCTCTTGGAGGTAAAGATTCAGATGACCAGAGCAGAGAAGACAGGGTAATCTAATTCTATCCTCATGGTGACCAATACTTAGGAAAAACAAGAAAAGAGAAAGTATTTATTTTAGCTCATGGTGACTTGGCTCCATCTTTATGGCCCTGTGGTGAGACAGTGTGTCATATGGCGGGACTATGGGGCAGAGGCAGTTTGCCTCATGGCCCCAGGAAGCAAAGAAAAAAGCTTATTCCACACAGGCCCAAACCTACAGTGCAGCTATGGTCGAGATAGGCATGGCCCCATTAAAGAAGTCTCTCTGGACACGCACACACACACACACACACACACACACACACACACACATACACACAGCACAGCACATAAAAACACATAGCACAAACAGACACGTATACAACACACACACTCATTCACACAGAATACACACACAGCACATGTACAACACACAACAAGCACACACAACACACACCGCATACACATGCACAACACGAGCACACAGATGTATTTTACTAGTTTCCTGCATGCTTCTTAGTACAAGCACATTTACAGGATTAACCATCAAAGATAACAAGTACTAAAATAACTCCAATTGGGAGAACAGGGTGCACTAAGTTGTAGCACAAAGGAGTAACTATAGTTTAGGCATTTTATAAAGAACCAAAATGAGTTCAAAACCTCTAAAAACATACAAAATCTAATGTTTAAGAATATGGAAAGACTAATTACTCTGATTTGATCATTACATTTTAATGTTTATAATATCACAGGGTACCCACTAATGCAATCATGATGTGTCCCTCCAAATTCAATACATGACCATGTGTAAGGAATGCTCACCTACGGAGCCAGCATGTGTTTAAATGACACAAAAAAGTGAAGTACTTTACCATGGTAAATTACATTATTAACACTGATGTACGGACAGTACACGTTTATTAAAAGTCCCATGAAATCTAGCCTAAACCATCCATTCAGTGATAAAGCAAAGCCGTGCAACAGGCTTTGAGAATTGAACGTCAGGGCAGAAGGGTGTGGGAGAGAGAAGGATGTGGAAAGTTTGGTTAGAAGGCATGGAGTGCAGTTGGGTGGAAGGAGTCATTTCCCGTGTTCTCTAGCTCTTTGGGACAATGGTGATTTACAACAACTAGTGAACATTTCCAAAGATCTGGCAGAGAGAATTTGAATGCACCCCACAGAGAGAAATGATGTGACTGTGGTGATAGCTATAATTACCTTGATCTGATCACTAATCAATGTGTCTATGTAAAAAAAATGCTACTCCACACCCTGCAAATATGTGTGTGTGTGTCAGTTCAATACATATTTTATACATACATATATGTAGCTTTTGTGTAAAAGAGAAAACAGGCAGCTGTACATCTTGGGTCAGAAGCTACCTCTTCATTCCTAAGAAAGGAGCCAGGAGGAGCTGGCCAGCTCCTCTCCGTTTTCCTTATCTACATTGGGGCTGAAAACAAGACACTGAGCCTTCAATGCTGTTCTACCAAGAAAAGCAACTTAACCAGGAAGCAGAAGACAGTATAGGGACAGGCGAGTTACACTTGTGAAAAGATCTTTTGGACATGGCCACAAACAGGTGGTTGCCTGCAAGTCATTGGACAGAGCGTTTTTCTTTTTACTGTAAGAAAACTGGGAGAAAGTTTTCAGGAATAAATACATGGTGACCTGCTGACAGTGTGTTGATAATGCTTGTCGGATTCTCTATTTTTATCCAAACTTCAAAAGCTATTTCATTGTAATATGTGAGGAGCAGAAGGTCTTGAGTTCTGTGATTGGTTATTGTTTTGAAAAGGGAAGAAAATTACCTTTCATTTTCTCTCTGTTGGCAGTAAATCCCCAGTGGAGGTTTGGAGGACACCCCTAATCACCACCCAGCAGCCAGTAGCTTCTGTAGCCTCTACCTCTGATTAAAGCTTCCAATACTGTCACCATCTAACAAATAGCCTGCACACAGAGGCCTACAACACAGTTTTCCAAAACTGGTTCAAAGTTACCAGTTGCTTTGAGCTCCTAAAACACATCATATTTTATCTTTAAGGCACTTAACAAAAAGAATCTTGATGCCTGTACCTTTTCTCCAGAAGGACTACCTACCTAGAATAATATTTTCTGTGAATATTTCACAGTACATTTTATCTTACACAATTCAAGTTATTGAAATAATTGAGTGAGTGAGCGAGCCATAATATGGCATTTTCTGTGCCAAGGAGTCATATTTAAGCTGGAACAAGACAAAATTAGTCACTGCAGGAGTACCAGTTGTTATAGTATAGGACATCAAACAAATCCATTTAGCCCTAGTAGGCTTTATGCTGTAATAAACATCCAACAAACTGACTTAAAGAACTGAAATGTAATTCTCATCTATGTAAAACTCCAGTGCCAATAGATGTTTCTTGTCAGGATGAGATGACGAGTTGGACTGGATACTTAACCTCATAGTCAAAGTGAGTAGGACTCTGAGAACTAGTGACTAAAAGACCGTATTCTGGACCACTTGGAACTTCTCTCTGCTGGGTTCTCAAGAGCCTACCTGTGGATGGGGATCACAGATTGCAGGATCATGTATGAGATAATTTTAAGGCTGTACCCCTTTGTGAGGAATGCACCCACACAGTGATACTTAGCTGCAAAATACAATAGACTGTAGACAGGGGAAGGTGGAATGGTCTGGTGAAGAGTTAGCAAGTCCTGGGACATACACACAGTAATGTGACAGGGAAGCTCACAGAGCTGCGGAAGCCTGGGGAAGATAGGATGCCACAGAACAGCTTCCGACAGCAAGAGAGAGCAGCCTGGGAACTAAAGGAGGATCAAGAGTTGAGAAGAACGTACACTTAAAAGAAGGAAGCTATCTTGAAAACAGAACTAACAGAATCAATAGAATAGACTTTAAATCTTAAATCTTACAAAAGAATTCTGTAGGGGAATTAACACAGTGACTTTTTGTATGTCTCAGAGGTACGGATTTTAAAAACTAAAGGAGATTGCTTTACACAGATGGAATGCTGTAAGATCTGGAATTCTTCCAGGCTGATCAGTCCTATTAGTAAGTAGGAAGGACAATGATTTGCCTTCATTTTCGGCAAGGGTTTAAGTGAGTCCTTTGACAACCTCGGGGTACACATTCTATAAATATCAGAAAAATGGATATTTTCAAAGACGTAATTTTACAAAGCCTCAAACTAAGACATTCAGTGGATGTGATGAAGTAAGTGCTGTAAGAAAACCATTTAGCCATTTTATGTTGAACATGATCATTTCTATTCAACATTCCTAGAAAAGTCAATTTCACTACTCTATAGCCTATGGACAAAAAGGTTTCCATGTTGCTTTGAGCATTTCACTGTATCTTTTAAAGATTGCATTTTATAAAATTGCAGTCAGCTTATTATGGACCCTACTGAGTTTCCACCTCTGTCCCAATCTTCGCTCAAAAGAAGATGACAGAAATACATCGTGAAAACAACTTAATGCTTGAATTATTTTTTAATATAACTTGTTTTCTATCTTTCTGGCTAGGTTTTGAATGTTTCGAGGCCAGGAACTACTCCTGAAACTGCCTACAGTGGCTCTTACAAGGTAAGTCCACAACACATCTTAGCTGCCCCCGCTTTGAGGGGCTCAATTCATAATATGGTACCTACTGCATAGCTGGAACTCAACAAATACCAGTTAGGATCGATGAGTAAATAAAACATGCTAATATTTTATCATGCTCAAAATATATACTTGTAAGATATACTTATTCATTCTTTACTACAGAAGATAACTTTTATTTTATAAATAAAATCACAACAATCAAAATGATGGACCCATTAGAAAATTATCTGTTAATGAGACATTTTTCAGTTTTGAATCAATGCTAATGTTAGGCATGAATGTGGGAGAAATCTAACAATGGGTTAAAGGTTTGAATCAGAGGACCAGATGCCTATAGCTTTAAACACTGGTGGAGTTGAGTTACTGCTGATATGGAATTATTAGCCCTCCACAGCAGCATCACCTACAGTTTATTTTGGTTCTTATGAAAGCCACAAAGCTATTTATTGTTAATGAGGGAATAAAGTGTGAAAACAGATTAGCAAATAAATTACCAAAATTTTAAAAGTCTAATCTCTATTAAACAATAACAGGTTATCATGCAATGTACTCTGTTATCATTCTGTGGTTTTGGTGGGTTTATTTTTTTTTAATGGAGTTTTGTTACCTTACATATCATTTTTCTCACATAAACATTCCCCCAGTCAGGGTTTGTTTGTTAAAATCCACAATCAAGTACCACTTTTTCTCAGTTCAGCATTATGCTTCCAGTCTAAGGGCGAAAAAGAATTGATCCTTTGAAATAAACTTCTCATACTCCTTGATGGATTCGCTTTCCATTTAAATATTCTTACCCCGTGATGAACGAGTAGGGAATTATAAAATAAACTGAAGGGACTTCATCATAATTTTACATATACTTTCTAAAATTCATCAAATTTGCAAGCTTCTAAAATTTTGCATTCTTCGCTTGCAAAGAAGGTTATCGCTCAGCTCGTTTTATGGGTTTCTGTTCTGTATGACTTTAAGGAAAAGGAAACGTCTGCATGTAGAGAAAGTACAGTAAGAAACCGAGGTGATATTGAAGTAAAATAAGATGAGAATTCAACAAGAGGATGCAAACTATGCTGTTCATCTCAGGCCTTCAGCCCATTCCCTCTCTCGTCCTCCATTATTTTCTTACAAGGATTAAGATTCAACTCACCTCTGCATGATGCATCCTTGGATACCTGAGTCAAAACCCATGTCTTCTGAGCTTCGTGAACCTTTGTTCCTGGCTGTCTTATGATATTACTCACGAGCAGTTTGCACACAATCAGTTCACACTTTCTGAATATGTTATGCTGGAGAATTCATTAAAAAACAGTTGAGAGTGAAGGTTTGAATTCCCACAGAACTAATCATTCAAACAATGCTCATATTTGCTTTCTCGTACTATTTCTGTCTAACCTAGCACTATGAAAATTATTTTAAATGTACTTTCTTTCTTTTATTTTACCCAGTTTCTTTTATTAGACATTTAGTTTGTTTTCGGCATTTGATTTTTATAAATGTTGTTGTAATAAATATCTCTACACATAAATGACTGACCTCACCTGTTATCTGGGTGCATATTTCCAGAAATAAATTTAACTCCCAATTTAATTTTCACCTTGTTTAATATAAAATTTAGAATAATTTTTGTTATGACTTTACTATGATTACAGTTTTAATTTTGCTATTCCTAGATTTATTTTACTTTATTTTTAACAGAATTTTTGCAAATTTCTTACAATATTGACGGCATTTAGATCCACTCTCCTATCTGCATCTCCCCACCACTGCTTTGCCCAATTTAATGTACACACACACGCACACATGCACACATGCACACATGTAGATATGCATATATAATAAGGCCTAGAGAATATGATTTATGTTTCCAAATGTCTTTCAGTGTGGGTCTATCTACTGGGCTCACCAAGAGTCCTATCCCTGTAAGACTTTGTCTTTCACCCTCCCAGTAGCCATCAGTTGCTAAAAGTTTCTTAGGGTGAGTTGGCATTTCTCAACCCTTTCCCCATGTCTCTGTTGGGGTTTTGTCTGGCTTGAGTTTGCAAAGGCCTTGTGCATGCTATCACCATTGGTGTGAGTTCATATGAGTAACTGACCAGCTGTCTGGAAGACTTGGCTTTGTTGTGGATATCCACCCCTTTGGCTCTTACAATCTTTCAGCCTCCTCTTCTCCAGTGATCCTTGAGCCTTAGGAGGCAGAGGTTTGATATAGGTGTCCTATTCAAGGATAAGCACTATGCAGCCTCTTGTCTCTGCACATTGGCCAGTTGTGGATTTCTATGCTAATCACCATCTGTTGCATAAAGAAACTTCTCTGGTAAAAGTTGAGTGATGAATTCATCTAATGGGTTAAGGATGCACTGAAGATATGTCACTTAGGATTAAGCATCTCACAGAACCTCTTCTCAGCATGTGATCAGTTCTGGAACTCTGCAATAGTTTCCATTTGTTGCAAAAGAAGCTTGTTTGATGAGGAGTGAAAGGTTCACTTGTCTGTAAATACAAGGATGCTTATTTAGAATAAGATAAGAAATTACATTGGTCTGGGGATGTGGCAAAATAGATTTTTCTCCAGGATCTATGACCTCTCCAGTTGTGTGGGTTTGGCTATGTTTACAGTACCTTACATGAATTCCCTCCCATTGAGCAGGACTTAGTTCCAATCAGACAGCTGTTGATTACCCCCAAGGTAAAAGAGCCACTATTGTACCAATAATGATAGTTAGTTTGTTTGGCTAGGCATTATCATTGTGGGGCTTTATTGGGTAAAAGAAAATTTATTGGTTTTCTCTCTTGGCAGCTTGATAGTATCCCTTTATACCATGAGAGCTAGTTTTCAGGACAGAGGTTTCCATTCATTTCCTCCTTGATTGCTTCAAGTCCTGTGTTCAAAGGATGTCCTGTCTTCAGCAATAGTCTTATCTTAAATACTGGGAGGTAATCAAAGGCTGTGGCAGTTGTCTGTGTTATTTTGGGACTCTCTTGAACTACCCTGAACAACAACCCAAAGGGAGGTTCGCCTTGCCTTGTACTGTGTTTTTTGTCACATACCCCTTCAGCTATACATATTCCTTTTTGACTTTGCTTCACGGAAGTAATTCTCTTCTGAATGGTAAACTTTATAGGTTCTAGACCAAGACTTGCCTGGATTCCATTTTATCTACAAGACTAATCTGTCTACTAAAATTTGTGCCTGAGATTT
>NW_008351881.1:1239458-1239784 GCF_000622305.1 Nannospalax galili | reverse complement strand
CAACATTTAGATGTTTGCACATGCATTTCTAAACTTTATATATCTGATTATAACTAGTGACAGTCGGTTGCTTTCTGAGCTCCTTAGCATCTGAGTATGGATATAAAGTCATCAGGTAGATTTCAATGGTAATGTTTTCACATCTACTAATTTTTATTATTATTTCTTTAATCCTTTGAAAAATTATTATTTTAATCACTATGTTTTTTTAATTTTTAATAACTACATGATTAGAAGAAGCATTTCAGTACAACATATTCAGTAATACACTCTAGAGCAAGAGTACATCTCTTTCACAAGTGGGTGCAAGTTTCTAGGTTCACAGT
>NW_008351881.1:1237122-1239354 GCF_000622305.1 Nannospalax galili | reverse complement strand
GTGCATATTTCCAGAAATAAATTTAACTCCCAATTTAATTTTCACCTTGTTTAATATAAAATTTAGAATAATTTTTGTTATGACTTTACTATGGTTACAGTTTTAATTTTGCTATTCCTAGATTTATTTTACTTTATTTTTAACAGAATTTTTGCAAATTTCTTACAATATTGACGGCATTTAGATCCACTCTCCTATCTGCATCTCCCCACCACTGCTTTGCCCAATTTAATGTACACACACACGCACACATGCACACATGCACACATGTAGATATGCATATATAATAAGGCCTAGAGAATATGATTTATGTTTCCAAATGTCTTTCAGTGTGGGTCTATCTACTGGGCTCACCAAGAGTCCTATCCCTGTAAGACTTTGTCTTTCACCCTCCCAGTAGCCATCAGTTGCTAAAAGTTTCTTAGGGTGAGTTGGCATTTCTCAACCCTTTCCCCATGTCTCTGTTGGGGTTTTGTCTGGCTTGAGTTTGCAAAGGCCTTGTGCATGCTGTCACCATTGGTGTGAGTTCATATGAGTAACTGACCAGCTGTCTGGAAGACTTGGCTTTGTTGTGGATATCCACCCCTTTGGCTCTTACAATCTTTCAGCCTCCTCTTCTCCAGTGATCCTTGAGCCTTAGGAGGCAGAGGTTTGATATAGGTGTCCTATTCAAGGATAAGCACTATGCAGCCTCTTGTCTCTGCACATTGGCCAGTTGTGGATTTCTATGCTAATCACCATCTGTTGCATAAAGAAACTTCTCTGGTAAAAGTTGAGTGATGAATTCATCTAATGGGTTAAGGATGCACTGAAGATATGTCACTTAGGATTAAGCATCTCACAGAACCTCTTCTCAGCATGTGATCAGTTCTGGAACTCTGCAATAGTTTCCATTTGTTGCAAAAGAAGCTTGTTTGATGAGGAGTGAAAGGTTCACTTGTCTGTAAATACAAGGATGCTTATTTAGAATAAGATAAGAAATTACATTGGTCTGGGGATGTGGCAAAATAGATTTTTCTCCAGGATCTATGACCTCTCCAGTTGTGTGGGTTTGGCTATGTTTACAGTACCTTACATGAATTCCCTCCCATTGAGCAGGACTTAGTTCCAATCAGACAGCTGTTGATTACCCCCAAGGTAAAAGAGCCACTATTGTACCAATAATGATAGTTAGTTTGTTTGGCTAGGCATTATCATTGTGGGGCTTTATTGGGTAAAAGAAAATTTATTGGTTTTCTCTCTTGGCAGCTTGATAGTATCCCTTTATACCATGAGAGCTAGTTTTCAGGACAGAGGTTTCCATTCATTTCCTCCTTGATTGCTTCAAGTCCTGTGTTCAAAGGATGTCCTGTCTTCAGCAATAGTCTTATCTTAAATACTGGGAGGTAATCAAAGGCTGTGGCAGTTGTCTGTGTTATTTTGGGACTCTCTTGAACTACCCTGAACAACAACCCAAAGGGAGGTTCGCCTTGCCTTGTACTGTGTTTTTTGTCACATACCCCTTCAGCTATACATATTCCTTTTTGACTTTGCTTCACGGAAGTAATTCTCTTCTGAATGGTAAACTTTATAGGTTCTAGACCAAGACTTGCCTGGATTCCATTTTATCTACAAGACTAATCTGTCTACTAAAATTTGTGCCTGAGATTTGTCATCTATAAACTAAATATCGTGAGAATATCTGTGTCTGAGACTGAATGAATAATGCATGAACGGTGCTTTAGACCAATACTACCATACAGCAAGAAGTATATAAGTTCATCTGTAGATTTCTTTCCCCAGTTAATTATTTATTTAATAACCACATACTTAGAAGAATGATTTCAATACAACAGCATTGACATATTCAATAACAAATTTTCTGAGCTAAGATGCATCTTTTTCAAAATTAGCTGTAAATTTTTAGGTTTACAGTTGAATAATTACAGTTATACAATATTGTACTCAGAAAAACCCTATAAGACATAAAATTAAATGAGGTTTAAACTTTAAAAAAGAACTCCATTTCATTATTAAAATACAGTTTCATACAGAAAAATTCATTTTCAATGCAATTGACATCAAGATGTTTGCACATGCATTTCTAAACTTTATATATCTGATTATAACTAGTGACAGTCGGTTGCTTTCTGAGCTCCTTGGCATCTGACCATGGATATAAAGTCATCAGGTAGATTTCAATGGTAATGTTTTTCACATCTACTAATTATTAGGGAGCAAATTTTTGTGCTT
>NW_008351881.1:1235171-1236785 GCF_000622305.1 Nannospalax galili | reverse complement strand
ATTGGTTTCACTTGGATCCTTGGCACCTGTGTATGTCTATAAAGTCATCAGGTAGATTTCAATGGTACTGTTTATCACCTCTACTAATTAGCATGATGCAAATTTCCATTCTTCCTCCTAGAATATAATACATTTTTTAAAATTTGGTGATTTCTTTTTTCTGTGTGTAAATCACACAGAATATCCCAAACCATCTTATTTGACTATACACCCACTTCCCAGATGGCACCCTCCCATCCCACTACTTGCCCTTCTGGTGAATCTAGTCAGCCAATCTACAGGTCTTTGTTTTAGGAGGGTCAGCTATTCCTCTTCTAGCAGCAATCAGTTGTCAATACTCCTTTGGATAAGATTAGGGTCTGCTGTTCATTTTCCCAGTTCTATGCTGGGTTACTATCTGGGAGTCCCCTTGGCCACCCTGCCCAACAACTCAAAAGAAGGTATCTCCTATCTGGCATTGTTGCTTGTTATGTAGCCTTTAGCTATGCATATGGACTCTTAAGAAATTATATTGCCCCTTTAATCTTTGGTTATACTTTCCTTTTGGAAATTTGAGGCCATACAATTGGCCCAGATAAACCAATTTATTTTTACTCTTAAGGTCGTTTGAGGGTCTGTTCCTCGGGGGTCATATAGGCTCGGGAGGAGCCCATGACTCCTTTCTTTTGCCAGTTCCTCCTATGTGAAGATAAGTCAAAGGTCCTGCTCGACCGTGGTTGGCTTCGCTTGGAAGCATGGAAGAAGTGATTCCTCTGTGTTGATGCTCCTCTTTGTAGACTGAATACTGGATCAAGTCCATCTGGTGGGGTCTCCTTGGCCTGCTTGATCAAGAGGACAGGTGACTCACCACAATTACCAGGCATTTTGAGAGATACTCATTGTCCCCCGGAACTAGTCGACCAAGGAGGGCAAGGAGCAAAAAGTGTCCTTTATGTCCCTCTGACCAAATTAGTATAGGTCTCAAAGTATGTCTGTTAAACATCCAAGAAGGTTAGTTCCACCAGTCTGATACTTTTAATTACTGTGTGTCATGTAGATAAATCTTGGGCAAAGGCCAGTTGTTCTCAGATAAACCTTACCTAGACATATATTTCTTGATCTGGTATGTATAATTTGTCAGTATGTTGTAGGAATAATATGGTTCCCTCTGGTTTTCAAAACTAGCTAGGCATTATTTATCTTTCACATTTTCTCACTCCTCCACCATAGTTTTCCCACTTAAGGTGCCCCTATTTCCTCCCATTCTCCCTTAATAATACCCTTCTCCTACGGTCCTACCTCTCTTGGGCTCTTTCTTTCCCCTTATCCCCTAGGTTCCTTGTATACCCTTCCCTCCCCCCTCCCTTAAACTAACCCAATTTTTGTCCATATCTCCCTTATTAAGGCCTGTTTATTATTGTTCTTCTCTTTCAGGTCCTTTCTTTTCCTTTACCTCCCTGTTTCCTTTCCATTATCCTGGTTCCTGTAGTTATGGCTGGTTGCATACTTATTTATCAGAGTCTGGTTCTAGAATCCACATATGAGGGAGAACATATGTTGATTTTTTTTTCTGAGTCTGTGTTACTTCACTTAGTATAACAGTTTCTAGTTCCATCCATTTACCTGCAAATTTCA
>NW_008351881.1:1230937-1235044 GCF_000622305.1 Nannospalax galili | reverse complement strand
CACTGCTTTCCATAGGGGTTGAACCAGATTGCAGCCCCACCAGCAGTGGATAGGTGTTCCCCTTTCCCCACATGCTCTCCAACATTTGGTATCATTTGTTCTCTCGATCTTAGCCAGTCTGATTGGGGTAAGATGAAATCTTAAAGTGGTTTTAATTTGCATTTCCCTGATTATTAGTGATGTTGAACATCTTTTAAGATGTTTCATAGCCATCTTTACTTCTTCTTTTGAAAACGTTCTGTTCAGCTCCTTAGCCCATCTTTTAATTGGGTTGCTTGTTGTCTTAGTTCTCTGTTTTTTGACTTTGTTATATATTCTGGTTATTAAACCTCTGTCGAATGAGTTGCTGGTAAAGATTTTCTCCCATTCTGTGGGTTTTCTGATTGCTGCCTCCTTTGATGTACAGAAGCTATTTAGTTTAATGAGGTCCTATTTGTTAATTCTTTCCCTTGTTTCCTGAGCAATTGATGTCCAGTTTAGAAAATCATTTCCTATACCTATAGCTTGTAGATTTTCCCCAATGTTTTCTTCTAACAGTTTTAGAGTTTCAGCCTTTACATTGAGGTGTTCAGCCTTTACATTGATCCATTTGGAATTGACTTTTGTGCAGGGTGAAAGATAGGGGTTTACTTTCATTCTTCTACAGGTGGAGATCCAGTGTTACCAGCACCATTTGTTGAACATGCTGTCTTTCCTCCAGTGCATATTCTTGGCCCCTTTGTCAAATATCAGGTGGCTGAAATTTGCACTTATTCATACTTGGGGCTTCAATTTTGTTCCATTGATCTATGGGTCTATTTTTGTGCCAGTACCATGTTGTTTTTATGACTATAGCTCTGTGATACAACTTAAAATCTGGTATAGTAATCCCCCCTGCATTGTTCTTAGTGCTCAGGATTGTTTTGGCTATCTGATGTCTTTTGTGCTTCCATATGAATCTTAGGATTTTTTTTCCAATTCTGTGAAAAATGTCATGGGGATTTTGGTTGGCATTGCATTGAATCTATAAATGACTTTTGGTAGGATGGTCATTTTCACAATATTAATTCTTCGAGTCCATGAGCATGGGAGGTCCTTCCATCTTCTGATGTCTTCCTCCATCTCTTTCTTTAATGATTTAAAATTTTCATTGTAGACCTTTTCAATGTCATTGGTCAGGTTTATTTTGAGATTTTTTTTTTGCAGCCATTGTGAACGGGAGTGTTTCCATGTGCTCTTTCTCTGATTGCTTGTCATTGGTATATAGAAAGGCTACAGACTTTTGTAGGTTAATTTTGTAACCTGCCACTTTACTGAACTTTTTAATAATTTCTAGGCGTTTTCTTGTGGGATTTTTGGTGTCTCTTAGATATAATATATCATCTGCAAAAAAGGATAATTTGATCTCTACTTTTCCAATTATTATTCCTTTAATTTCCTTCACTTGTCTTATTGCTCTTGCAAGAGTTTCAAGCGCTATGTTAAAGAGAAATGGAGATAGTGGACAACCTTGTCTGGTTCCTGATTTCAATGGGAATGCTTCCAGTTTTTCTCCATGTAGAATGATGTTGGCTATGGGTTAATGATGTTGGCTGTGGGTTTGTTATATATGGCTTTAATCATGTTGAGGTATGTTCCCTGCAGTCCAATTCTCTCTAGGACTTTTAACATAAATGCATGTTGAATTTTGTCAAAGGCCTTCTCTGAATCTATTCATGCCTGACCATGGATGACCATGTAGTCCTTGTCTTTGAACCCCTTTATATGATTTATGACATTTATTGACTTATGTATATTGGACCATCCCTGAATCTCTGGGATAAAGCTGACTTGATCATGGAGGATGATCTTTTTGATGTGTGTCTATATGTGGTTTGCAAGTATCTTGTTAAGAATTTTTGCATCATTATTCATTAAGCATATGGGTCTACAGTTTTCTTTTTTGATTGTATATTTACCTGGCTTTGGTATTAGTGTGATGCTCGCTTCATAGAAGGACCTTGGAAATTCTCCCTCCATTTCTATCATTGTGAATAAATTAAGTAGTATTGGATACAGATCTTCTTTAAATGTCTGATAGAATTCTGCTGTAAATCCATCTGGTCCTGGGCTTTTTTTGTCGGGAGGTTTTGTATTACTGTTTCAATTTCTTTTTGTGATATGGGTCTGTTTAAGCTGTTAATCTCTTCTTGGTTTAGTTTTGGTGGTTCCCATGCCTTTAGGTATCCATCCATTTCTTTTAGGTTTTCAAATTTAGTAGCATATAAGTTTTTAAAGTATTCCCTTATAATGTTCTGTATCTTTCTGGTGTCTGTTGTGATGTTTCCCCTTTCATCTCTGATTTTGTTGTCTTGAAGGTGCTCTGGGTTTCTTTTAGTTAACTGGGCTAGCGGTCTGTCAATCTTATCTTTTCAAAGAACCAGCTCTTGGATTCGTTGATTCTTTGTCTTGTTTCCTTTGTTTCAATTTCATTAATTTCTGCCCTGATTTTTGTTATTTCTTCTTGTCTGCTGGGTTTGAGTTTCATTTGCTGTTGCTTTTCAAGTGTGTTGAGTTGCAACATTAAGTCATTTATTTGTGTTCTTTCCAATTTTTTGATGTAGGCACTTAGAGCTATAAACTTCCCTGTAATGACAGCTTTCAGCGTGTCCAAGAGGTTTTGTTGTGTTGCATTGTCCTTTTCACTTAGTTCCAGGAATACTTTTATTTCTTTCTTTCGTAGTTTCTGATTCTTGTGTGAGACTCAAGACTTCAAGTTTAGGTGTGCTACTTTTTGTAAATTTTATGTTCCTTTGTGGTTTACTTTTTGGGCATGAAAGGCTGGTTCCTCTTATCTTCCAGTTCTCTCTTTTGAATTTATATTGGAGTGGCCAGATTGCTTTTGTCTTCAGGAGTTCCCACAGAGGCCCAAGTCAGATGAGGATCAGATGCTCTCAGGCTTTCTCCTAAGGTCTGGATCCCTCCAGGATAGATTTTGGCCTCAGGAATTTGGGGGTTGGACTGACCTGGGATCTGGGCCCAGGAAAGATGTTGGTCGAGGGCAGCTGGTGGCCGTGCCACCCAGAGATGCAAAGGAAGATGGGGCCGGGAGGTGGCCCCAAGCTCCCCTGGGGACTGCACTGAGTAGCTAAGTTGGTCTGGATGTAAAGGACCAGGAAGAGGAAAGATCAACCCCAGAGTCCAGGAAAGAGGCTGGTGTGTTGTGCAGACCCAGGGAGGCAGAGGGAGGTGAGGGTGGGGCCAGGCCCAGAGCGCCCCTGGGGACCCAAGAAGGAACTGGGTTGGTCTGGTTGCACAGGATCAGGAAGAAGCAGTGGTTGTTCTCCAGGTGTCTGGGGTGCCAAGACAAGGAATCCGACAGGACCCAGGCTAGGAGGAGAGACCAGCAGGGAGATGGGATGGTGAATGAGGCTGGTGTAGTCAAGGCAAAGAGGGCCAATTGACTTACCCCAGAGAGAGAAGCCTGCAGGTCAGAGAGAGGCCTGCAGGCCCAGGGAAGCAAAGGGAGGTGAGTGTGGGGCCAGACCCAGAAACAGTGTTCCTGGGGACCAGAGAAGGTACTGAGTTTTTCTGGATGCACAGGATCAGGAAGAAACAGTGGTAGTTCCCCAGGTGTCTGGGGCACCAAGACAAGGAATGGGACAGGACCTGGCTAGGAGGAGAGACCAGCAGGGGAGATCGGAGGGTGGGTGAGGCTGGGGGAGTCAAGGCTCAGAGGGCAGAATTGACTTACCCCGGAGAGAGAAGCCTGTGGGTCAGAGAGAGGCTTGTGGGTCCAGGGAAGCAGAGGGCTAATCTGTAGCTTTAATCTTGTAATTTTCACCAAAACTTTGAGCACCAGGAAAACAGCTTTTATTGACAGGCAAGTTTGAAAATGAAAATAAACAGCACATCTTAGCAGTTCATCTTCTTCAGAAAGACTAAAATCTCATATCCCAGAATTCCATGTCTCTGAGCAAGGAAGAAAATATCTACCTAGATCTTTTTTTTTTTTTTTTTTTCAAATGTGTTTGGGGGTGGGCAGGGATCAGCCCTTAACACATGAATCTTTGGGGGAAAAGAAATTTCCAAACCATAGCAGAAGGGAATCACTTAATCTCAAGAGTTGGGTAGGAGCTAAGCCCCACA
>NW_008351881.1:1182547-1230475 GCF_000622305.1 Nannospalax galili | reverse complement strand
ATGTGATAGCTGATCTTGATCGTCAACTTGACTGGATCTGGAATTAGCTAAAATTCAAGGGATTTTCTTGATCAAATTGTTTGAAGCTTAAATACCCACCCTAAATATGGACAGAACCTTCTGGTGGCTACCCATATAAAAGGATATGGCAGAAGGCAGCTTTTGCTTTTTGACTGCTTGCTCTCTTTCTCACTGGTGTGTTTATCTATGTTGTTGCTGTGGCATTCATTTGCTCATATTGGAAGCAACTACTTTGGATTCCAATGTAGACTAAAGACCAGATGATCTTTAGGAATACTCCAGGCTGTCAATCCCAGATTGGGAGTGTTGAACTATTCAGCCTCATAGGCTGAACAACTACTAAATCCTTTGCCTCTCTGGTGTGGTCCAGCCATTGTTTGGATAATTTTTTTTTTTTTTTTTTTTTCAAATGTGTATTTGGAGGTGAGCACAGACAAAATAACAAGAATGACTTCATGTCAAGTAAAGGACGTAGAACAAAACCAAAACTGGTTAATAGTGATAGCTTATTGAGCCTTAATAAGTGCTATACATAGAGTGAATATCTTCATATTCTATCTTCACATCACTTCCATAATAGGGGAAGAAAATGGCAGCCAAGGAGGCAAAGGCTCTCAAAATTGGAGAGTTAGACCAAGCCCAAACTATTCTGATTCTTCCACTCTAACAAAGAAAAAAGCCCCGAACCAGGCCCCAAATGATCTTTTTACACAATGTCTCCTTTTTTGTTGGGGGGGGTATCCTTCATTTAGTCTATCTCTCCAGCCCTTTCTAATCCTATTTTCTGCATATGGTCCACAAAAGTCATATAAGACATATTGCAAGCAATTTATTTGCGACATTCTGTTTGGTATTTCCAAGCTTCTTCTCCATGTGTCTCACATCACAAGCTCACTAGCTGGTGCTGTTTCAGGTGTCCTCCCCTCCTCTGCGGTACATTGAGTGTCACAGATCAGTCCTGGACCCTACCCCTAACATAGCCAGAATGCTTCACGTCTTATTCTTGTCAAAGCAGAGGCAGATTTCTGTTTCTATGTATCTTTAATCCTTCAGTATACTTTGCATTTTCAAATGTGTTGTGTCTGCCTGAATGAATGCCAGGTGCCTCCAGATATCCGTGAAGGCCAGAAGAGGGTATCAGATTCCCTGGAGCTGGAGTTGCAAATGTTTGTAAGTTGTCAGATAAGGGTGCTGGAAACCAATCTCAGGTCCTCTGGAAGAGCAGCAAGTGCGCTTAGAACCTGAGCCATGTCTTAGGGCCTTCAGCCTGATTTTGCTGAGCCTATTATGTGCAAGTTTACTGTATTCATGCTACATTTGCTCTTCACAGCACAACACTGACGTCTACAGTTTAATGGTCTCCATGTTAAAATGAGGGACTTGAGGAACTAAATATCTTAGCTACTGACCCATAGTTACAGCATCAGAATTCAAACCTAGACTAGAGTCCAGGACATCAGTCACAGCCTTGTTTGGAGATGATTGTCACTGATTTGAAGTTCATAGTCAAAGGTTCACAACATTGGCCACGTTAAAGAAATTTGGTCAAATGTGCTCCTGTCCTCACACATTGTCAGTGTCACCTCTTACTGTGTCAAGCTAATGCCAGGTGCTACTAAAGTCTCCCCCTTTGAAAATGCACAAGCCTGTAGCAAGGCTTTATTTGAGCAAGTGTAATTTAATTTGTTATAAATGGTGTCATTTGATTACCTGTTATGCAGTAAATGATTTCATATGGACCGATGTCTCTAACTTTTTTACACAAATATAAGTAGACATTTATAATTTATGTGAAGTCTTAGAATGTCATCAATTAACGATGTCTGAAATATTAAGGTTACTTTCTGTGGTTTTAAAGAATTATTTATAGTTTTGATTAGCAGTATCTTGGAGACAAACTAGAAATATTAACTAAGTCTTTCTGTTACATGAGCCTGATTTCCTTTATTTTTAGTAAAAAGTAATTAGCATTACACATAGCTGGGACATATTCAGGTCTCTGTTGAGATCTTTGATTACAGTACTAATTTTACAATCCAAGGCAAAGGACAAGTTAATCTAATTTAAAGAAGGTTAATTGTGAATGCTGACTATTGTGGTCAAAAGAACACTCAGTGGGATGTTCTCTGAACATTCCTGCTTGAGGGAGTTATAGTTGTTCATTCAAGGGTAATAGCAAAATTATTACACTATTTGCATATAATTTAAAAGAAAGATTTATTGAAATTATTAACTAGCAATTTGATGTAGAAATAGTAACATATGTGTAATATATATGTATATATATAATATAATATAATTAGTGTGGAGGCTAAGTTAGTCAGCTTTCCATTACTGTGACAATGTACTTGATAATCAAGTTAAAAAAAGAAGGTTTGTTTGGCATACAGTTTCGGATATTATAGTCTATAGTGGCTTATCCCATATGCCTTTGGCCTATTACTGCAGAGCAAAACAAAGCAAGAAAATAGAAGAGTCGGGCTGGAGAGATGGCTCATTGGTTAAGAACACTGACTGTTCTGGCAGAAGGCCTGGGTTCAAATCCCAGCACCCACATGGCAGCTAACAACTGTCCATAACTCCAATTCCAGGGGATCTGACAGACTCTTCTGTCCTCCGCGGGCATTGCACGACACGGGTGCACTTACCTACATGCAGGCAAAACACGCATACACATAAAATAAAAATAATAAATAAAATATTTTAAAAAATAGAAGAGTCAAGGGTTGGGACTTTCGATTCAAGGAGAATGCATGCTACCAAGAACTTTGTTCTACTGGACTCTACTCTTAAAGATTCTCTTAAAAATTCCAACTCCCCAGAGCACCACAGGCTGGTGTTCAGTCAGTCATTTAACATGTAGACCTTTGGGGCATATTGAAGATCTAAATTACAGTAGAGGTTGACTAATACCATCCCAGGTCTAAAAGCCTGTAATTACAATTCTGCACATTAAAGAAAAAGAGTTAAGTCAATATGTCTACATTTATATGGTCAGAAAGTATCAGTGCTCAAGTAGACTTTACCAACCCCACCATACATTTGCTCATGATAAATTTTACCAAGGGTAAACATCCTAATCAAGATCCAAAAGATATTTGGCAATGCATCTATGACTAAAATAATGTTGGCTCTGTCTTTAGAAGTGTCTTCTACTTCAGTGGGAAGAAAGGAAGGAAAGGAGGGGAAGAAAGGGAGTAGAGACTAATAGAAGTCACCTCACCCCAACTCTTACTCTACAGGAAGTTTCTCCATCCCCAGTCAATCTGCTTGAAATCGTGACAATGAATCCGTTTTTCATTAACGAGCAGTTCTAACTACAAATCAAGCTGCCTCTATTTCCTTCCTTTATCTTTTATTTTCTATGCACAGTGCTCACAGCTCCTTTTACATGGGTTTTAGCTGTTTCTTTACATGAGGCCTTTTCCCTATACCACCAGTGAAATGTTTCCTGCCACACTGAGTCCTAGAATCAAATATCATGTGGCAAGTGGTTCGATTGTACCCGGTAAATATATGTATAGACATTGGCCCCTCGTGAAGCATTGTCTTTTTTCTTTTTAAAATTAACTGTTCATTTCGTGTGCTTTGAACTGTCACAAAACAGTTTAGGCACAAAGATAGTTCTATTAGGTGTGCCTATACGGACTTTTAAGTTGTGATGATTATATTTCTCATTTTTCAGTCAAGAATGACAAGGTTAAGCAGCGACATCACAATAATTACCTAAAACAGTTTGGATGGGGTTGATCAAAAACATATAGCAGATAAAACTAAGTTAAATCTAATTTTAATTTATGATAAAAACAGAAATAGCATGAAACAAATTATAAGAGAGTTGTGCCATACTCATTAGTTTTCAACGTCTTTTCTTTCTAAATTAGGTCACATATTGTCTAATATAGAGTATAAATTTTTGATAAGTACTCATAAATTCATTTCAAAAATAGGAGTTAAAATTATTGAGTGAGCTTCAAGATACAGAGATTAAAAAATCAATGAAGATATGACAGATATAGACATAAAAACAAATAGGTGGATGATAAATTATAAAAGGTAGATGATAGATACAGACAGATAGATGATTGATAGTTGATAGATTAGATAGATAGATAGATAGATAGATAGATAGATAGATAAAGAGGTACATGGTAGGTAAATAGATATAGGCAGTATATATTTGCCCCATCTAATCATTTGGATTTAATTCTGTTTAACATAAATCTGTTTTTAAATATTTTTCCACCTAGTTACTGAATTGAAAATCACTGGTTACATACAAATCTCATTTACAAATGGAGAAGGAAGAAAAGTCTCTCAGCAACAAAACTTAGAAGAAATTGGTTTCTCAGCTTCAGTAGAAGTAGAGTCTGACTCTAATTCCTTCTCACGGTGACCATAATGATCAAATCATCCATGAATATATTTGTGAAAGGAAGACTATACCACTTCTATCGAGAAAACTTCTTTTTGCAACAGATGGAGGCTACTGCAGAATTGCACATCTGGTCAGACACAGAGAACATATGTCTGAGAGATGCCAAGTGCTAGGTGACACATCTACAGTTGAACCTGTACAACTAAGGCTCATGGAACACAGCAGAACAAAAGTGTGAGAGAAAACTAGTGCATCCCTCAACTCTCACCAGTAAACCTTCCTTATTCAGCAGAGTACGATGCACACAGAAGGCCACAACTGCACAAGTTTTAAAGAATAAGAGACTACAGAGTATAAGATAGGACTCCTATATGGAACCTCATCCATCCACAGCTCAAGGACCATTGTAGAAGAGGGGAGCGGAAAGATTATAAGAGCCTGGGCCGGTTCATGCACACAGGGAAGCAGAGGCTTTCAGGCCACTGGAAGCTTGCACATGTGATCTTGTGGCAATGGTGGCATCGAGTACAGGACCCATGCCAATTCAATTAAACATGGGCCCACAGGGGAGGAGAGAAGAGGTAACAGGCCAGTCGTAGACTGAGAACTATTGGAGACTGATTACTACTGGGTGAGGGAGAGAATCACTTACATACCATCTCTAGATACTCTGATTAGACTCCAGTGGATGAATTTACACTGAAGGACATTTACTTGTGAATACCTGAATAGACAGGATTTAATATGTAAGGTGGAATACATGAGATCCTGGGGGCATGGGAGAGGCATGGATAGAGAGAGATCTAAATTTGATTAAGAACTGTTGTATGGGGGCTGGAGAAATTGCTCAGCAGTTAAGAAAACTGGTTGTTCTTGCAGAAGACCCAGGTTCGAATCCTAACACCCACATGGCAGCTAACAACTGTCCATAACTCCAGTTCCAGGGGATCCAACAGCCTCTTCTGTCCTCTGCGGGCATTGCATGACACAGGTGCACTTACCTACATGTAGTACACACATACACATAAAACAAAAAATAATAAAAATATTTTAAAAAGAGCTGTTGTATGAAATTACAAAAACCCATTTTATAAAACATATATGTATATATATAATAAATCTGTTGCCTTAACATCAACAACAAAATGAATGAAAGTACAGGGGGCCTTATATATAGGCATTCAATCTAGTCCAAATAAGTGAGGGATTTCTAAATCTAAAGGTTTGATCTAATTTGTTCAGATAAAGAGATGAATTGTCTGAAAGGGGAAAAATCTATACTCATGTATGGCCATTTACTCTACTAATAGCTCATTGCTGATATTACGAGTATGTCTCTTTAGGGAAATAAAATTCCTGCCAAATTTTAACCACCTTTTTTTTACACATTTCTTTTTTAAAAAGAAACGGTCATAGACCACGCATGTGAAGTGTTTGGGCTGAGTGCTGAGAAGGGAACTTGGGGTGAATTATACTTGAGTTTTACTCTCAAGGTTCTATATGCATTTATCTTCAAAGTTAATATCTAAGAACTTAATTAAATCCACTAAGATGTGCATTACTTTTTCCAAACTGCTGGTACTAGATGCATGATAACATCCATGGTGTGAGTTGCTGACATTGCTCACTCAATAAACTTCCCTAAATGTACACTTCTTGCTCTTTGTTTTAGATATCCCATAATATCCTAGTACCTTTCAAAAGTCCAGTTCATAATTCTATTTGTTAAAAATAAATGTGGTTCTCAATTCTAAATTTATTTTGATACAGATTATTACACTAGCCAGAAAGAATTAATATATTTTCTGAAACTCTCCTTATAGAATCTGTACAGAGAAATGCTTATAAAATTGCTTCTCTTCATGATTTTTCATAAAAATAAAACTGATGATTAAAAAACTACCTTAGCACTACTTCTGCTGGGTATTCTTTATCCTCATCAATAAACCTACTTGCAGCATCTCTTATAGTAAGTTCTATAACAAAATTGTACTGCTGAACTGGATATTTGACTTTACAACTACTTCACACATTTCTTCCTTGCAGTGTTCCTTTTACTAGTCATGCCTAACATTTGATTTCATCATCAATTTGAAGATCTTTTAAACCACTTTTCTCATCTCATTTTTTTCACGCGCGCACACACACACACACACACACACACACGCATGCACATGCACACACGCTTGTGCTCACATGCCTTCACTTGTGAAAAAAGGTTTTATTTCTAGCTCCCAATGAAGTCAAGTATAATTTTGTTCATATTGGACAGAAATACCAATAACAATTATAAATGTATTTTAATGTGAGTGTAATTTTATGATCAGAGTGACTCAATTTCATACCAATTTTCACTTGTAGGGAAAAGGAATTGATCTGGCAGCAAACAAACTCAAAGCCATAGATCTATGAAAGTTATTAACTTCTCAATGCTCCATTTACCTTTTTCCATTCTCTGAGAATCAATGATAAACACACCCATCCATTTTATGTTCCCCATTAAAGCAGAGAGTTAACAAGAAACCAGCCTGTCCTGTTTTGTCTTTCAACTTGGCGTTTTTCAGTTTTTCTAAGATGGCTCAAGTGCCATCTTAGAAAGACACAAGTTGGCAGATGCCTCTGCCTTCCCTGGGGCTGGGGAGCCCTTAACCCACTTTAGGTCACACTTATCTGGAAAGTACCACAGTCATCACACTCGTATCAGAATAAACGATTCCCAAACACCTGACATGTGCTCATTCTCATTCTAGAATCTATACCATGTTACTTTCCCTCTCTTTCTATTCCCAGTTATCCTAAGACCAGCCTGAAGGTGAGAAATAATGAATTCCTGAACTTTCTCCCTACTAGCTTGTGCATGTTGGATCAATCAATAAATGCATATTCATTAGATTTTGTATGTTCCTTTTTTGTCACATCATCTTTCCAGATCTTTCTGTTCTCTGCACATCCACTTACCCAGAGCAGTGAAACAGTGATGCTGCCTGTTGCCTTCCACTAACTATTAGGCTTTGGTCCTAAGCCAAGCTGCCTGAGCCAGCACTAATACAATTCACAACTGGAAGAAGACGATCAATTAATCAATACTATAATTTGGAACCGACCGTGGTAGCTCCAGTTACCACTCACAGCTATTAGATTCAACTGAATGACACCATTTAGGAGTAACGAGGAACAAGAGCAGGAAAACTGGATTTTCATTTGAGGACTTTTTAACCTTCAAATCAAATCATCCACATCCACTTTCTTTGATTTCTATATACTTGTTGAGACAATGAAATCTAATGTCAATAAAGATTCTAAGGACAGAGAATTTTACTCACCACACTGATTCTAAACAAGAACACTAATGAAATGTTAGGTGTAAATTAAAACAAAAAACAATGGGTGTTTTTGTTGTTGTTGTTGTTTGTCTTTACGAGACAGGGTCTCCCTGTAGCCCCAGCTGTTCTGGAGCTCACTATGTAGATCAGGCTGGCCTCGAACTCACAGAGATCTGCTTGCCTCTGCCTCCCAAGTGCTGGGATTAAAGATATGTGCCACCACGCCCAGCAAAAAATAATGTTTTAAAGTCAAAATCTTCTGAGAAAACTAAGCATCATGATCTAAAATTGCTGTTTTAGCATTCTTTGCCATTCCACATTCCAATTTTACATATTCAAATACTGATAGATTCATTACTTGGTTTACTTGGATAGATACACACCTTTTTATATTTTTGAGAATTTCATACATGAGTGCACTGTATTTGCAACATTTTCACCCATCCCTCTCTCCTATCAGCTCTTCCCTCCCCCTCTCTCAGATATATGACCTCTTCTTGAGCACACGTGCATATGCATGTGCTATCTCTCTCTCTCTCTCTCTCTCTCTCTCTCTCTCTCTCTCTCACACACACACACACACACACACACACTTTTTCTTTTAATGTCACACCAGAACTGCAGTACTTACACAACAATAACAGATTGAACCTCCAGTGCTTCCAGAAGAACCATCAAATGTGTTGCTGGTTTGGTCAGCAGTTCCAGCCGTGACTGAGTCCGAGTGATGACGGGTGACAAAGGTTGCCTGGAAGTTAATGACCTGTGACCACTGCTGATGTGCGTTCAAGTTTTTTTTTTTTTTTTTTTGGATCTGGACATTCCTAGACTAGACTAAGATGCTAAGCAGATATTTTTTCTTATGAATTTTGCAGAAATAAGGACAGCAACAAGGTTTTCTGTCAGCATTTTCTGAATGGAATGATTTGTTCGGCCTCTAGCTGATGTCCATGTGGAAAAGCCTTTCTTTTTAGCAAAAGATTACCCTGCCCGTTTTACTCCTAATTTTAATGTGGCAAATTAAGGGAAGGTATTTGTAATATAATTCTGGAGTTTATACTTTGTTTTCAAAAACTTGCGATCTATTCATAAGCCAAAAATGTTGAATATAAAAGCACCCAGCATTGTCAGAGACTGAATTTAGAGACTTTAATATTATCTGGAGGTGGTTTGAAATCAAGACAGACACAGATCTCTGTATTGTGAACTTAACGTGTATTATTTGTGGTATTTTTGAGTCCTGAAAAGCGAAACAGGACTTTAGAAATATTACAAAAGTTTTGAGTGGCAGAAGTTAAAATAGACACAAGGTTCTATGTGATGATTTGCTAACAAAACTGTGTGTTATATAAAGTGGGAATGTTTGGTTAAGGCCAGCATACTTTTAGCCATATTGGATTCCACTAAAAATAATTTGTATTCATATTTCATACAACCTAATGGCTGTCTCCATAACAGAACTGTATATTCTAAATAAATAGAATTTTATAAAAGAGCACATGTCTAATTTAATATATTATTTTTTATTATAGTGAGACAAAGGGCAGCATTAATTTTCAGCCTACCTGTCTACACAAAATCAATGAACAAAAGAAAAATAAATAGAAAAATTATATTTGTAATATAAATTAATTTAAAATGGCAGCATTTAAATCATCTCACTAGAAAGATATTTGAGACATGCTTAGCTTTAGCCAAAGTGAATGTATTCTTAAAATTTTCTTAGAAAATTAAATTTAAAGTAAAAAATGGAATTATTATGCTTTTGGCTATATTTTTCAGTGTAATGTTTTAATCAATAAGTAATAGCAAAACAGTTGTAAAGGAAATATATGACATTTGTTGGAAACAAAACAATGAAACAAATCTACAAGTTGTTCAGAGAGACAAGATTTTTTTTTAATGGGGCTATCGCCTTATTTATTTATTCACGTCTAATTCATTTTGGCAAAATATTTTTGAGATAAAATACAAATACATATATAAAACACTGGAATACTGTGTTTTAGTGCCATTTTATTCCCAAAACAATTTAACATAAATTTGGAGATTGATTCAAGTCTTTAAGTTACTGAAAGTGGGGCTGGAAAGATGGCTCAGCAGCTTAGAGCACTGGCTGCTCTTGTAGAGGACCTGGGTTCTAATCCCAGCACCCACATGGTTGCTAACAACCATCTGTAACTCCAATTTCAGGGAATCTGACTTCCTTTTCTGACCTCTGCATGCATTGCACAACAGTGGTGCACTTACATACATGCAGGCAAAGCACTTATACACATAGAATACAAAAATAGCATAAAATTTTTCAAAAATAATAAATTGCTGAAAATATATGGCAAGGGAAATAATTTAAAAACTAAGATGCAATGTGAGATATAAATTCATGGTTAAATTGTTTCTCGACCTTTTGGCTAAGATCAAGTGTAGTATCTGTTCTTATCAGTTTAATAAAACCGTGGTTAAATGTTAAAGAAAATCTAGATATTATGGTAACACAACATTCAATGTTTCCTAGAAAGCTGTATAACATTAAATGCAAACCTCAGTTTTCTAGGAAACAATAAGTAACCTTCATTACTGCAAAAAAGCTAGATCAGAAATAGTTCAGCAATAAGACTGTTCAAACTTCTGTAACTAGTCAACTCTGCCACATTAGCATCTAAAGTCATGTACCAATCACCAGTGGATGGAAATGATGGTATGACAAGGAAATGTTACTCATAGGACAGGTGGGAAAGCAGATTCAGTTCTCACAAGCTATGACTGGGCATTTCCTCAACACCCCAAGCAAAGGTGAAAGCGTCATGTCACCAGATTTAAGACAAATGTCTACTCATGGAGGCACTCCCAAGATACACTTTCTCGACAAGTGCACAGGAATTTATGAAGGCTGGCTAGACAGTGCACAGTGTCAGTTACAACAGCTGTCATCTAAATAAAATAGCATGATTCAGGGAGCAGCTGATCACAGCCCCATGAGCATTTGTGAAAAAGTTTAAAATTAAGTAAAATTAATTTTGAACTAATGCCAATAATAACAGTGAACAAATATCCATTTTTATTTGGATTACAGTCTTGATAAAGCCATTAGATGAATATTTATGATGTCATATCAAGTTAATGTATGATTAGCAATGGCATTTTATATTTCAGTGTTTTCTTCTTAAATTGGCTTTCATTTGCTTGTTTGTAACAATCTATGAGTACAAAAATGCCCGCCACTCTTCCATACCACATAGCATCTCAAACACCATATCCCACTGCAATTTCAAACAGGAGCCACATCACTGTTAATTAAATGTGTAGGTCTGGCACTGTTGCTGTTCAGATTATGAATAAAAGCAAGAAACCATAGCTGGAGAGATGGCTCAGCAGTTAAGAGCTCTGGCTTTTCTCACAGAGGATCATGTTCAGTTCTCAGGACCCATGGAGTGGCTAACAATCCCCTGTAACTCCAGGTCCTAGCAATCCAATCAATGTTTCTTTTCTGCCCATCAAGGGCATTGCATGACAGGGGTTCTCTTACATACATGCAGACACAACACTCATACACATAGAATTTTAAGAAACAAGAAAGGAATTATGAAGCAAGGAAGAAGAGAATTTAAACAAAGAAATGTGATCAAAATTATGGCATGAAGAAACACCAGCCCTGGGTTTGGACTCCATCTTAAACACTGACTCTGTTGTTTATCAACAGCATAACTTTGCTGGGCCTTGATTTTCTCTTCTGCACAATGAAAATGATATTAACTTTCCCACTAAGTTGAAATTATTGAATAAGACAAGATATACTACATTGACACATATTACATAATATTTAATTTAGCTTGGGAATATGTTCCAAAGCAAAGTATGAGGGTGAAAGAACCTTTTCAAAATAGGCAGCTCTAACTCTGTGACTCTTAAACCATTTACTACCATAGATAATTTTATTTGTGTATTTAGTGTTAGAGAGTTTTGTAGACCTACGCAAGAGAGACGTATTTTATAAAGGTCCACCTTCTAACATAGACACATATCCAAATGGTGCTTTTGGAGGCTACTTGAGGGAGCATATGTGGTCCTGGCATTTACATGATATAATGGAAGAGCACCTGACCTAAGACTAAGAATTCTACAAGCAAGAAGCTTGCTATCATGGTCCATTACAACAGAGGGGAGGGCTGCCTAGACACTATTAATGGGTCCCCAGAGGCTGCATGGGCATTTTCTCAGGACCACTTTTGAGGCAGACAGAAGAGAAAGGTGCAGTAAAATGGTCTTAACCTTCCCTAGAAGGCCAGCTGGAAGGGAAAGTGGACTTCAACAAAAAGAAGGTAGAGACCAATTGCTAAGCACATAGGGACTGTAGAAAAGAGCTCTATGGGGTGAGAGTAGAGAAATTCTCCCAACATTCCATGGAGACAACAGGTGGGAGTCAGCTTTGAACATCAGCCAAGTGTAAAGAACATGGCACTTCTATAGATTCAAGCCTGCAGTAATGCCCTTTGACTCCTTTACCTCTCTTGCCTTTCCCCTGTCTAACACTAGTGACAAAGATAGGTGGGAAATGGGAAATTCAACTTAAAGTCAAACCCAAAGTTCTGATATATTCATGACATGAGACATTCATGACATGCTCTATTGAAACTGTACTTTGTATTTAAAGTCACCATAGGTTTTCTTTGTACCTAAAAATTGGCAGACATGTAATTGTCACAGCCTGGATTTACATTCAGGAACAAAATAAATCTAGTCACCATCACAGAAATTAAAGAGATAATGGGTGGAATGCCCTGTTGGATCCATTTGATTTTTGATGTCATTTAACTCTAGATTTTTGCTGTTAACTTTTTATATGAATGACCTATACTGGTGACAGTGGGGTATTGAAGCCATTCTCTATCACTGTCAATCTGTGCGGTCAATCTGTGCTTTTAGGTCTAATCATATTTCTTTTTTTTTAAATTGAGAGCCCCTATGTTTTATGTATAAATGTTTAGAACTGTAATTTCCTTCTGGTATGTTCTTCCTTTAATGTGCATGAAAAGTCTTACCTTACCTCAATTAACTAGTTCTTGTTTGAATTTTGTCAGATGTGAGAAGAGTAACATCTGCTTGTGTCTTGGTTCCATTTTCTTGGAATATCTCTTTCCATCCTTTGACCATAAAATGATACCTATCATTGTTCCTGAGGTGTTTTTCTTGGAGGCAGCAAAAAATGGATACTGTTTTTTAATCTAATCTTTATTCTGTGTGTCTTTATTATGGAATTGAAACCATTAATAATGAGAGTTACTACCAAACGATGTGTATCAACTCCTTTTATTTTGTTGTTGTGATGGTCTCTTCTTGCACCTCTTTAGATTACCTGATCAGGAATTGTTTATTTATTCCCTGTGCTCTCTTGGGGGTGTTTAACCTTATCTTTATATTGAAGTATTTATTAAGGTATTCTGTGTAGAAGTGGCTTAGTGGTAATAAATTTCTTGAGTCTTTTCTTATCATGGAAAGTTTTTCTTTCTCATACAATTGCAACTGATAGTTTTGGTGGGTATAATAGCTGGGCTGGCATCTGTGGGCTTTAAGAACTTATAGAACATCAGTCCAGGCTTTTCTGGCTTTCAAAGTCTCCGTTGAAAAATCAGCTGTTACTCTGATGGGCCTGCCCATTAATATGATTTGGTTTTTCTTTCTTACAGCTTTCAATATTCTTTCCTTGTTCTGTACACTTATTGTTTTGATTATTATATAATCAAATGGGGGAGTTTCTTTTCTGATCACATCTATTAGGTGTTTAGTAATCCTCTCTTTTCTACAATTTGGAAAATTTTCTTCTATGATTTTGTTGAAAATATTTCTGTGCCTTTGACCTGGGGTTTTTTCTCCTTTTACTATGCTCATGATTCACAGGTTTGGTCTTTTTAATGTTACAGAGTTCCTGCATGTTCTGTTCCTAGGTTTTTAAAGATTTAACAATTCTTTTGACTTAGTGATCCAATTCCTCATCTTGTCTTCAGGACATGATAGTCTCTCTTCCACCTGATCCATTCTATTGGTAAAATTTTCCACTGAGGTTTTTATTTCACTTAGTTTCTCATTTCAAGTGTTATTCCAGTTTAGCTTTTCTTTAGAAATTCAGTTCTTTGTGAAATATTATTTTCATATTTTAGATTATTTTATTCAACTATTTGTCTATTTTGGTTATTATTATGGAATTTATTCATGTCATTTTTAAGATCCTTGAATATATCCATAATTACTATTTTGATGTCATTGTCTTGTGCATCAGCTAAGCTGCTCTTCTCAGGGAACACCGCAAAGGGGTGCTAATTTCTGGATGAGACATATTGTTTTGGTTATTCATGTTGTTTGTGGCTCTGCAGTGGGATCTAGGAATCTGAAATTAGGTCATTGGTAGTGTTTCTTGGTATGGATACATCTGATCTCAGCTTTGCTGAATGGGTGTTTGGCTCTTAGTTTGCTGTTATCCCAACTTGTCAAGTCGTGCACCAACTGAATGATGTGTGGGGTTCAGTCTAGGGTCAACTCTGTGCTGATGTGCAAATGGGAAATCAGACATGTTCCCAGGACATCCAGGGTTAAGTACACTTCTGAGTCCAGAAGCAATCTTCTGTAGAATTAAAAGATTCTTGTTATCAATTTTCAGGTCTGTAGAAGGCTCGCTGGGTTCTACAGGTGGTCCTTGATTGGCAAGAGTTAGGGTCTCAGGGGAAGGGAGCAGTGTTTCCTGGAAGCCAGACACAGGGTTCCACACCACCCACAAGTAGAAGTGGGTAGAATGGAGGCTGGGTTCAGTGCCCCTACCTAGATTTGAGGCCATAGGATACCAAATAGTCCCGGGGTTGTCTGGTGGGTTTGGTAATTGGTCACTGGTAGGGCTTTGGGAATACCTACCTTAGATCACGTTCCCGAGAAGTCATGTGGTCCTGGGTGGCACTGTAGGTGTAGTTGTAGGTAGGTAGGCACACAGGCTCTGGAGATACACGTCCCCAGTGTGCAGTGAGTATAGTCAGTCTATGCATCTTTGCGGCCTCCTGTAGCAGTGCCCAAGAAAGTATGGCAGTTTTGGAGCATGAATAAGGAAAAACATCTTTCTATAGGGCCTACAAGATGGCTCAGTGAATAAAGGTGTTTGGCACCAAGCCTGACTTGAGTTCTATCCCCAGAGCACACATGGTGGAAGGACAGAATAGACTCCCTTAAGTTGTCCTCTGAACCTGTATGTACACATGGCATTTCCATGACCCCACTCTGTCACACATAAAATAAACGTAAAAAGTACATTTTTTTGTTTTTTTGGTTTTCTGACACAGGGTCCCCCGTAGCCTCAGCTGGCCTGAAACTCGCTGTTGTAGACCAAGCTGACTTCGATCTCACAGAGATCTACTTTCCTCTACCCCTCAGGTGCTGGGATTAAAAACATGCTCCATGATGCCCAGCAAAAGTGATTCTTTAAAACGTTATTATGGGAAATTTTCTAAGGCATTGAACAGCAGACCATAGAATAGTTATTGGCAACAAGGCAGTTGACATTCTGCCCAACTCTGGGCATTCAAATGTCCCCTTTTGACAAGGACACATCCTCCTATGTCAGCTTACTACTCTTTTAGGACTTGAGACAAATGACCCTAAAAATGTGATGCTTTTTTAAGGTCTTCCTTACATTAATGAGCTACTACCCACTTGGTAAAGGTAAAAGGAAATTGATTACTTTAGCAAATTCTGTGTATGTATACAGCTTATGCAATGCTCATTCCTGTTAAGTAATCGAGTGCATTTTGCCTTTTACCTTTTGGAGATGCAAATGACATATGTATTTATATAAAACAGACTTTGAATTAGTGCTACTTTGTTACCAATGTCAAGGTACAGGTGTGTCTTTACCACCAAGAAACACAAGGGGAACTTCCTGGGATGCTAGGATTCCCATTCAGAAGCCTGCACAAATCTTTAAATGTGAAATGCTTCATGCTTCCATTTTGTTTTTCAATTTCCATTTCTTGACTTTTGTTGCATCTCCAGCATCTCATTTTAATTAACATTAAATCGCTACTGCTAAGCTTCCTGGCTTGGAGCCAAATAAGGAACACACACTTTCTTCTCTGATCACATTCCCCATTCAATACCATTAAAATTTAAGTGCCCTCTATATGAAGTACAGTGGGCTCTGCAATCATGTTTTCTGGCCACTAATTCTATTTTCATTAATATTATTTTAATGAAAATCTCATAATATTATATTTATGGACTACAACGTTGCTATGCAGCATGCAAAGCTTCAATAATTAAAATATACACAAGGCAGCATGATTAATTCAATTTAATTAGCATTATCCATCACCTCTCTGATCGTTTTGTCTTAATGAAATATTTGAAACTTTCTTAGGTATTTCGAATTACACAGTATGTTTTATTTACTCTATTGCCCTGTTGTGCAACATATTCCTTTATTCCTTTCACATTTATTCCTTTTGTTTACATAAAACTTTGTCTGTCTTGACCTTTCTCCATCCCCATGCCAGCCTGTTACCACCTATTGTACTTCCGAGTTCAGTATGTTTAGATTCCTAGCTTCCAGAGATAAAATACAACACTGACATCTCCAGGACCTGGCTTTGTTTTTGTTTTTGTTAACTTTTAAAAAATAATTTCATTCATTTATTTTTGATGTGTATGTGTGTATTGCCTACATGTAGGTAGGTGCACCCATGTTGTGCAATGCCCACAGAGGTCAGAAGAGACTGTCAGATCCCCTGGGACTGGAGTTACTGACAGTTGTTAGCTGCCATGTGGGAGCTGGGATTCAAACCCAGGTCTTCTGCAAGAACAACCAGTGTTCTTAACCACTGTTCCATCCCTCCTGGCTTTTTTTTTACTTAGTATAGTATCTCCCTAGTTTATCCACTTGGCCACAAATGACAATTTCCCTCTTTGTGAAGACTGAATATTATTCCCCTTGTTGTATATACTTTTCTGTTGAGCACTTAGATTGAGTTCATATCTGAGCTACTGTAGCACTGTTATCAACATGGAACATCCCTCTAATGCAATTCCCAGTTCCTTTGGGTGTATACCTAGAGGGATATTGCTTGAATATATGGTAGTTCTATCTTTAGTTTTTAAAGGGATTCCTACATAGATTTTGCAAATAATTTTTTATTTATGTCCCAGTCGTATAGAAAGGTCTCTTTTCTTTACATTCCATGTGACACTTGTTTTTACAATTTTTATAAAAACCACATTCTAATGGGCATGAAGCAATATTTCATGTTTTTGATGTTTTAGCTTGCTGAGCACTGTCTTCTGAACCTGTTGGGCTTTTGATTTGTTTTAATTTCTTATGTGTTATGAATACTAACCACTTACTAGATGTTGCAAATGTTGTTGCTCATGTGGTCTCTTTATTCAGTTTCCTGTACTATATGAAGCTTTTATTGCTAGAAATAATCTTATTTCAGGCTGGGTGTGGTGGTACGTGCCTTTAATCCCAGCAATGGAGAGGCAGAGAAAGGTGGATTGCTGAGAGATCAAGGCCAACCTGGCTTACATAGCTAGTTCCAGGCTAAATGTGTCGAAAAGAGACCCTTGTCTCAAAAAAGAAAAGAGAGAAAGAATGTCATTCTCTCCTTTTATTCCATACAACACTTTTAAGATCATATTTGTAAAAGAAGAAAAAGTCATTTCCCAGACCAATCTTGTGCAGTGTTTTCTTTTTTTCCTGTCACCTTCAGGGCTCTAGTTGCTGTACTGTATTCTTCAATGTGTTTTGTGTTTATGGTGGTAATGGCAAGAGCCAAGAGTCTGATGTCATTTTTCTGTCTTGGATAGCCCAAAGCCACATATAGAGACAGTTCATTCCCTATTTTGTGTACTTGGCAACTTTGTTGCAGATCGTTTGGCCCCTAAAGGTGGGTTTACTCCTAGGGTTTACGCTCTGTTGATGTCCTGCTTTGTTTTTTGTTTTTTGTTTTTCTGCTCCTTTGTCCTGGACATTCATGGTTTTTGTTAATTCCATATGAACTTAAGGACTTTTTCTATTTCTGTGACAAGTGACTTTGGAGTTTCTATAAAATGCAGTGTTATGTGGCAAAACATCTTCCAATGTTATTTTTTATTATTTACAAATACAGGATATCTTTCTATTTACTTTTGCTCTATTTATTTCATCAGTGTTTTATAGGTTTCAGTATGCAACTCTCTAAAACCCTTAAATTTAAAAGTATTATATTTTATGCTTTTATTTGCTTTGCGAATAGAATTATTTTCTTAATTTCCCATAAGCACTTTATATTAACATATAGAAATCTTACCAATGTTTCATGTTAATGTTTTATCCCACAGTGGAATTAAAATTGTGGTAGTGAGCTGCTCATCTGGGTGCTGGGAAACAAACTTGGGTCCTCTGTAAGAATAGTACATGTTCTTAACTGCAGTATCTCCAAACCGTATTGACACTTTTTTTTCAAGAAAAAAAGTGTCACTTTTTGACTTGTGTATGTTGAACAATTCTCTCATCTCAGGACAAACCTTACTTTATTGGGATGAATGAGTCTGTTAATAATGCTTCAGATTCAGTTTGCTACTTTGCTATTTGAGGATATTTGCATTTATGTGTATCGGGGACCGCAATGGGTAATTTTCCTTGCTTATAATATCTTTGAGTAACTTTAATATTAAAATTGTGTCAGCCTGTTAACTTAACTTAGAATTAGTGTCTTCATTTCTTCATTTGATTTTTGGAAGTCTGAGAACTTTTGGAATCAATGAATCTTTAAATTCTTCCTTACTTCTGAGGTGAAACCATTGCATGCTGGGACATTACTTCTTAGATTACCCCCATGACTTTAGTTACTATTGGCCTGTTCAGTATTTCTTAGTTATTTATGAACAAGACTATGTGGCTTTATATGCCTAGAATTTGTTTTGTGGTTATATACTTATTCACAGAATGTTTTTGGCATACTTTGTATTTCTGTGATATCAATTATAATGTTTTCTCTCTAGTTTGTGATTTTTATCTGAATCTTTCATTTTAACTAGTTCACCAAAGATACATTGTTTCATTTCTTTTCAAAAACAATCTTATTGATTTTATTGCTTTTTAGGTGATACTTGTCTCATTTCTTTCCACTCTTGTCTTCAAGTCTTTCCTTCTGCTAACTTTGGGCTTAGCTTTTTTCTTCTGTTTCTAATTCTTTATTGTGCAACATTAGATCACAAGACATCTTTCTTCTTTTCTAATATAGACAGGTATTAGGACAAGTTCCTTTTTGTTCAGGGCTGGAGTTAGAACCTAGGGCATTGCACATGCTGAGCAAGTGCTCTACCACTGAGCCACATCCCCAGCCCTAAATTTTCTTCTTAAGTCTGCTTTTGTTGTATGCTATCAATTTTTTGTATGCTGTATTTCTGAGCAGCAGCTCTTTTGTGCTCATAGAAATCAAGTCAATAGATAAGGAGCTTTGCTACTTTATTTTGTCTCAAAATCTAAAAATTACATGGAGAAGGTATGGCTAAGCACTTTAAAGCAGAGAATGAGAGACTGGGGTCATTACTGAAGCCAGCCAGCTAGGCGGGGATCACATGATGCATATGCACCTGCATCAATGACAGAGGAAGACGGACAGTGCCAAGTGACTACAGGTCTGGTATGACTCTGTGTGTTTCCTAATCCACCAGATGAGAGAGAAGATTCTAAGATGGTTTACAAGGTAAAACCAGAAAACAGAAAATTAACTGATGATGAATACCTGATTTTGATTTTTATATAAGCAAAACTAAACATCATGCCACTGTGAATTGGTAAAATTGATGCTGTTTAATATTTTCATGTAATTGAATAATAATTTCAAGTATACATTTTTATAGTGTCCAATATTTGTTTTAAACTACAGATATTTTGAAATCAATATACACTTATTATAGAAGATCTTATGACAGGTATAATGAATCTGCTTACTTTTAAACACTTGAACCTATGTTATTAAAATAAATGTAAATAAATGTAAATATCTCAGATTGTAAAGAATAAGACCCACAGATATGAAAGTCATGTCTTATAACCAAAAGCTGACTAAAGTAATTTTTTGGAAGTAAGTCTAAATGCTTGAGACTATATTTATAGTAGCCTATAAAAATTATGACGACATATATATATATATATCTGGACAAAAATGGCTTTTGTCAGAGTCCTTTCAAAATGAAGCTTTTTATTGGCATGATGTCTCATTCAGGAAGAATATTTTTTTTATAAACAAATAAATAAGATCTGTTCCCAAAGTTTATCAAAAGTCTATGGATGGGCTCAGGGAACTGGTTCCTGCATGGTTATGCTACCAGGAAATCATACTTGTTGATGTATACAAGGGTTTCCTGCTGTGCTTAGTTATCACTAGTACAGTAGGGTCTTGATGCCATTTGTGGTTATCTATAAGTATGAACCACCACTGTCCCAAATAATACTAGCATGGGAGATTTTTAAAAACTTCTTCTCAGAATGAACGCAGCACAGATCTGTCATAACTTGGAGTGTCTGAGACTATTTCCCAAGGTTCTTCACTAATACACAGAAGCCCCAATTGCTGCTCTGGGTTGTTTTCTTGGGCATACCAGTTAATCTAAGGACGCCAGACATCAATGTGTACCATTTGCTAGGCTAGAGACCTAGGCTGACAGTACTGACTCCCAGCAGCCTTTCTTCTGTCTTCAACTGCTACTCCCTCTGCAGGGGTAAGCAGACCGTGAGCCTTCACATTCTTGGGCCAGTGTCCCTGTTGAGATGTGCTGCCTCATGATACTGTGAACCAACTCCTATATAAACAAGATAATCTATGATAGGATTCCTCAACTGCATTTTTAAATTAATTTCTACTTGCTGTAGTTTTACATTAAAAAGAAAAGCATCAATGTATTAACCACTCCAAAAATCAAAGCAGAAAATGCCCCTCAAAGGATCTTCCAGTAAGCACGCTGAGGCCATAATCATTCCAGACTATGGTCTAAACTGGAATTGTTTCTACGTATTTGATCCTGTTATCTGATTGCCATATCACCTTGCTGCATTTCTACATACATCAAATGATATCTGACAAGGCAGATTGTTTTGAAAATGTGTGAAATTTTATATTGAGAAAATATACATTGTGGAAAATTAGAATGTATTATTTCAACAGTAAAGTAATTATACGCATTCAAATGTATCAAATTTAACAACAGTACCTAGTACAGAGATGTTTTGCTGATAAAATTTGTTTATGTTTGTGAAACTATAAAGATAAGATGTAGTATAAGAGCAAAAGTGGCCACACACATAATAAGTGATTTGTTCTTTTCACTACAGCAGGCAGGATTTGCTCTTTGTATCCAGTTGACACTGCTTTAGCAGAGAAATGATTCAAAGAATTGGGACAGCCTTTAGTAGCATAAATATATTAGTGAGGTTATTATATAGTAACACTATACAACTCTCAGTTCTTTGTGTCCCCACAAAATTCATGTAGTGGTGTGGAGACAGAGTCATTAGAAAGATAGTGTGTGTTACATGAGGTCACAAGGTGGAGCCTTGTGGGTTGCAAGAGGTTTAGCGTCCTTATAAGGTGAGACAGCAGAAAGAGCTCAGAAAGGGCTCCCTCATGGGTGGGCGGCCCACTGTTTCTTTCTGGTCTCACCAGAAACAAACCCTCCAGAAGTCAAAGACTGAGGTAGTCTTTGACCTCCCAGCTCCCAAATTGTATGAAAATAAGTTTTGTGGTTTTCAGCCACCCAGTCTCTCCTGTTTTCTTTCCACAGCCTGAACAGATGAAGACAGTAACAGCCAACCATAAAATCTCAGTTTATTACAAGAGAAGTATTTAGTTCACACTCAGAAATCTGTAATTCACTGTGTTCCAGGCGCCAGGCTTTTGATCTGTCAGAGCTGCGCTACCAAAATCACACTCTTCTGGTGAAGTGTGAGTGGAAAGCTAGGCAAAATATTCCTAAGTGCTCTGATCGCTTCTACTCACACTCCCTTACCAATGCCAGCGTTCAATTCAGCATCAATGGGGGACCAAAGTACATTTCTTTGGCGGTGATAGGGTCAGCATAGCGACTGTTTGCTAAACAATAACATGATATGCCTTCCTAGTCAACTATTTAATTAGACCAGCCTTTGTGGGGCTTTGTTTATGAGTCTTTAAAATTCTACTCGAAGGCATAAACTGAAGAGACAGATTTATATATTTTCTACCTCAGATTATATTAGATTTTGGCTCAGGAAAACTGCAAGGAATGCTGTTTTGTTTTTTTGTTTTTTTTTTACAATTGGCCATTATACTAGTTACTTTTTTTTTCTTGCTCCTATAACAAAATATTTGGCAAATGCAGTTTAAAGTAGGAAGGGTTTATTTTGGCCCATAGTTGGAGGATAGAATGGGAAGACACGGTGTCAGGATATGAGGTGGCAGGTTACCTAGCATCTAAGTCAGGAAGCAGATAGGGAGGAATGCTGGTGATTTGCTCACTTTCTCCATTTTGTTCAGTCCCTAACCCCACTCCAAACCCCAGCCCATGAGATGGTGCTTCCCACATTCAAGGTGAATAAATGTCTCCAAAGATACCTTCACAGGCAAGCCCAGAGGTCTATCTCCAATGTGATTGCAGGTCCTGTCAGGTTGACAATAAGTTTAATTATCTCAGTCATTAAAAGTGTATTTAAAAATATATCATCTATTAAATATATTTCATATTAATAACTGTTTGGGGAGATCTAGATACTTTATTGAAGTTAATAAAAACAAGCTTTAATATTTTTGTTTTCCTTAATAAGTAAAATAAAACAATCATTTCACCAAATGAGTTAATATTCATTTCCATATCTTATGGCATATGGAAAAAATTAAAATCTCACACTTTAACATTTTAGTGGTTTTTTTAATGAAATTTTAATTTTATGTTATATAACACTTGAGATGAGTGCTCTATCTCATCCCATCGACCTCAAATGTATACATTCAGACAAACACACACAACACACATGCCGTTATACTGTATGTTATGTTTTATAGACAAACACACATGCTATTATATTTTATATTATGTTTTATACACAAACACACCATAGTCATGCTGTTATACTCTATGGTATGCTTCACAGACAAACACATAACATATATACACATGCTGTTGTACTCTATGTTATGTTTTATAGAAAACCACACACATACATGTTACATTTATGCAATACCAAGACTAAAAGTTTATTTCATTTTAACTAAATATAACTTTATCTATTGTAAACTATAGACTGTAATTTCTGTCCCATCTACTACTGAAGAAGACATTGTATTTGTTTGTTTGTTGTTTAATTGTTTATTATGGTCATAGAAACAGATGCAAATGTGTAACTAATAGTTAAGTGATAGGTTTCACTGTGTTGTTTCTTGAAAGACAGGAGAGTAAATGGTCAACTAGCCAGAGTGCCATTTGTATACAAATATGACTTTCAAGGAAAGTGTGGTCAATACTCAAGTATCACACAGTGCCGAGAAAATTCTTAAACATAAAATAGCCTATGGTTGGCAGTTAGTGCAAGCTACACACAGTAGGGAGCTGTGTGTGTGTGTGGTGCTGGGCCCAGAAAGATGTATTTGATCCTTAATTCACAAGTAAATGTGTGTCCCTCTCATTAGTTCCAGTTCATGAAGATTCTAATCAAGCAGTTTATCTGGTTCATTTCTCCTATGGCCTCATCAAGTGAAGTACAAAGTCTGCTCAACAACCAAAATGATGAAGTCAGCCTTGAAGATAAGTGTTGGCCCCCTCGCTAAAGGACCAAAGCAACCAGTGTGAGCACATGAGATCAATCTATGTCAGACCCATCTCCCTAATGCATCAGCAATATTTACAGGATAAAATTACTATCAAATGGTTATTTGGCACCTTGTGGAGCGCTCCCACTACCATCCAGTGACCCACTGGTTGGAAATTCTTAATTCTACATTTGGTTTTTCTCTTTACCATCAATGTTGAATGTTCGCCTCTGTTGAGATCGTTGAATCTTTCTAAATCAGTGTGTAATCATTTATGAAATTTGTTCAAATGTTGCTTTAGCACTTACTTTCAAGGAGAGAATGGGAATTTTTTTTTTTTTTTTTTTTTTTTTTTTTTAGACGGGGTTCCCCTTTTTTTCTCCCTGTAGCCCCAGCTGGCCTGGAACTCACTATGTAGACCAAGGTGGCCTCGAACTCACAGAGTTCTGCCTGCCTCTGGCTCCCGAGTGCTGGGATTACAGGCGTGTGCCACCACGCTGTCTCATTGCATAGGGCAAAGTATTGTTCTATACATACTAAATGAAACCCAGCAAAGCATCCTAAAAGGAAATTTGAAGTCAGGGGTGAAGTCTTGGCCTGTGCATTCAACTCAGATAGCTGAGGGTAATGCAATGGCTTGGATTTGCCAGAAGGCCCTGTTAAGAGGTTAGATATAGAGCTGGTTAGTGTTAGCTGTGTATGCACAGTTGCCAGGCAGCAGTGACTTAAGTATTCATTCTCACTCAATGCTGTTACACAAAATCTCAAACTAAATCATCAAGGTGGAAAATAAAAGAAGTCACAGGTGACTTCCTTTCAAAGAAGGGCCCTAGCTGTCCATTTTCCTCTGACTCATTCAGTAATGTATAAGTAGTGAGCGTTAAATCAAGTCGGACTCAAGTGATTTATGAAAATTTGCTCTCACAGGTGGATCAGAGAACAACATACAAATTGTCGTAAGTGTGAGTCCTTCTGGCTTTCACCAGCACAGTGGGTTCCACTTTCATACCTGCCCTGAGTGGTCTGGAACACTGTTTCAGTTGTCACTTAATATTACATTGTGAGGAAAGCTGTCACAATGTGCCTCTTTAGGCCCCAAGCAGTCTATAATTCATCAAAGTGTCATCAACCTGATGAACTGAAAAACAAACCCCATTCCATCAGCAACTAAAGCATTTACAGTAAAATATATTCTCTAATAGCCTCAAAATTTAATTTTCCAAGATAGTTTTTCCTCAAAGAAAATAAAAATAGATTTTTCAGAGAATCTTCCAGTTGATATTAGACCTTTAAGTTATGTTTTAAAAGCCTATCTCACGTATATGCACAACACAGAGCATTTTAACTCTGTCATCCTAAATTCTTCATAAACAAGTCCAGGTCCAACACTTCTGCGAGGCTTTCTGCAACCCCCTTTTAGATGTGTGCCTGTAAGCCTGGCCATACATCAGCAACCCATTCCCACCCAATGATGCATCTCAGTCCTTTTTGGTCTGATTATTTGATTCAGAGACCTAAACCCAGATCCTGGCATTTGGGAAACCTTAGAATCATGGGGATATAAGGCACCATCAACTTCTGAGCTGCTAACTCTGGGGTGAGTAAGGGAAAGCATATAGAAGTATCATCAGGGAATCCACAAACCTCAGCCCCTATCCAAACAATCAGGACTCTGAAGGATTCAATTCACTGAGATCTACAGTAGCAAGATATGAAAGTTAAAAAAGAAAAAGAGTAATTTTCTTTGATTGGGGAAAAACCTTTAATAGCATACCTTCCAGCGTTTATTTTAATGTAAATATAGCTAACTTCATGGTCTTAAAGATTGAACTTCTCACATCTGTGACCATGTCTTACAAACTGAATTCAGCACAGAATATATGGCCTTATTCAGTTCGTGCATGTTAAGATTCCAAAGAAGCTGCAGATGGCCGCCTTGTGTTTTCTCGCTCCTATTCCCTGGAACACAACTATACCATCTCAGAACTGGAGACAGAACACAGTCATGTTCAAAATAACTTCTTAGGGATACACACAAGAAAAGATAACTTTCTAAGGTCTGTGATCGCTCCAACTATGAGTATTTGGCTATGTTTTCAGTATCGTGAATGGATTCCCTCCGACTGAATGGGCCTTAAGTCCAGTTAGAGAGCTGTTGACTATCCCCAAGATAAAAGTACCCCTACTGCATAAATAGAGACAATTTTCTGGGCCAGTCGTTGTGGACTATTGATTACTTTTCTGCCTTAGGTAACTCCCGTAGTATCTTATGATACCTTGAGAACTAGTCTTCAGGGAGGTGGCTTCCAGGTCAATCCAAATCAATTGCCCCAAGTCCTGAGTCCAAATTAAGTTACGTCTTCAGCAATATGGTCTTACCTTCAAGTTCTGGGAAGCAATCAGGGGCTCTGGTAAAAGCCCATATTATTTTGGGAGTCTCTTGGATGATACTAATCAACAACTCAAAGGGAGATTTTACTTTCCTGGTATGGTGATTTTTGTTATATAGTTTTCAGCTATGCACATGCACTCACATAATATATATATATATATGCGTGTGTGTGTATGTGTATGTGTATGTGTGTGTGTCTTCAGTAGGCTTAGGAAATAAGACATTTCTCTATTGTTTTTCACACCACCTAAGCAGAAACTACTACTGCCAAATTCCTACACCAATGTAGTTTCTTACTGTAGTCTAAATCTGTATCCTTATATTTACAGACAAATGTAGTTCCCACCACTCATCAAAGAAGCTTCTATTTGCTACAGATGGAGACTATGTATTACAAAGTCCTACAACTAGTCAAAATATAGAAACTGGGGGTTGGGGAGGGGTGCCCAGCCCCAACTGATATATGTACAATGTGACTTCTACATTTTAAGAGTAGACAGAAGGATTTTAAGAGCCAGAGGGACAGGATACCTGCTGCTTGATAAAACATAATATGGAAACTAAACCCATGAGAGCTCCTCATTATGGAAGCCTAACAAGAGCTGCATAATGAAAAAAAACAAACACACAAAAAAAACAGTTCACATGACAAGGTGGAGGGGGCGAAATTCACAGGGTTCAGTCTTAAGGTGAAGAGCTGCAGTCACTCACTGGATGCTGAGGAACAAAGAATCCATTTTCTCAAAAGAGTAGCTTCTCTGGTAGATTTCCTAATCTCAATTGGTCAGCCCTAAACACATGTAGATACAAGCACCACCAAATGGACTCTGTAATATTGCATATATTTATAAAATCATGTGTGCATATGCAATAATAATCATCAAAGAAGATAAGAAACTGAGGGAGTTGAAGGGATCTGGGAAGAATTGGAGGGGGACTGGGAGGACTAGAAATGATGAAATCCAATATTCATATATGAAATTCTCAAAAATAAAAATATTATTTAAAAAAAGAAAAGGGAAACCCTCTTGCTTTGAAAACACATGGTGGTACTCTGGATTTGTCTCTCTAATGCTGAATTGGAGGCTCAAATGAAAATTGCTCAGCTTATGGGCACGTTTCGAAAGCAAGGAGTCATCCTGTTATTAACATAAATCTCCATGTTGTCAGCATCATCTCTTGAGAGATCCCCTACACAACATTCTGCTGGAACTTATCTTTATACTCAGCCATATGTCTGTTGTCAGTAGAAATAGTTGCTCACACGTGAACACCAGAATCAGGCACAGAGCTGTCTCAATGATGTGCCTTTACCAAGGATGAGCATAGTCAATCAGCCAGTGTCCTGATGTCCCTACTCTAAGGTGGGAACAGATATGAAATCTCTAAGTCAAGACATGAGGGCAGAAATGCCTACAGTGCAAATGTTTTCATGTGTAAATTTTAGTAAATAATCTAAAGAGAGAACATTCCTTTGCAGAAGAATGAAAGTTGTTGTCACCCACTTGGATAGGGATGCAGTCTTGACTTTTTTCAAACATCTGATGACTTGAGGAACATGTTATGGAGCATAATTTCTATGTGTAGCTGTGTTCTTTTCTATGAGGCCCCATGCATGCTTTGCAAAAAGAGTTTCTTCAGAAAACTACCACAAAATTGTTTCCAAACTTATCCAGAAGGCAATTCTAGTAAATGACAAATCTGAGTTATAGAGAGGTGAGTGTGTTGGCCACAGAATCATCTTCCTCTTCCTCTCTGTGGCCTTATTGCCTCTTCTGCCTACAAATGCATGATTCACAATGTCCACAGTAACAGTCATAACACTTCAAGCATTCACTATATTAAGCCCAGAGCTCATCAGCCTCACCAGGATGCTATGAAGCAGGTAATGTAATCATTGCCTTTGCTAGACAGACAGGAAATGGAGGTGGGGAGTAATTTCACCCAGAATTAGTTACCCAGAGAGTAACAGGTAACGCCCAGAGATGAGCTCTTAATTACTTCAAGACCATCTTTGCATGGCTCATAACTGAAAATGGAGCCTCTTATATAAGTCTACAATGATCTTTGGAAAACTAAATCTGCTGTCAAATGGGCTTACTGTGTTCTAGCTTAATAACACAGCACCCCTGAATTACAAGCTCCATTTATAACTGCAGTGTTTCATGCTAGCTTTAGCAACAATATCATTTTTTTTATTTTTAATGCCTCAGGTTTTATTGTACTGGTAAATAGAACTGAAATTAAATATTCATTAATATTCTGAAGAAAATACCATGGAATGAGAACGCAATGGTACAATAGGTCATTCATTATCAGAGAGTGGGACTTCAGAGCCATTTTAAAGGAATTTTCTTAGTATGTCTTTTAATGCAATAGCCTTCATTAGGCTGGATTGTTATGTTTAACCTTGAAATGATTAGTCTCTGCGTCTCCTTTCTTCCTCATCTCTCCCCCAGTTCTGTTCTGATTAAGATTATACATACAGTTCACGGTCAATGCTAGATGCAAAAATGTCAGCCATCTAGAGATAAGTATGTGATGTGTGTGACAGGTATGCACCAAGGGACAGATGCCAGGACTGGGTTCTTCCACAAAAAGGAAGCTGGGTTTTCTGATTCTCTTCTATTGAAGTCAAGTGCATTTCCACATATAATTACACATCAGGCTCTCTAACTTCATGTATGTCATTGAAATGCATTGTATTTTCTTTTTATAAACCTAGTGATAATCTCTTTTAAAGGACCACTGAGATTCAGCCTCCAGAAAGGTTATCATCCCTCTCCTGATTTGTCAAAGCAACTGAGAAGTGATTTTATAAAGCCTGCTAAAATTAAAGTAACCCCTAAAGTGTAACAGGTTGTCCCTTTCTTTAACAGAAGGTTTTCTCTGGCAACACAGTGCTCACCAGTCCTCCATTTTAAAAGTTGTTTTCCTTACAAATGTAGTACAAAGCTAAATAAATCACAAGCCCAACAATGTTAATTAGCATTTTCATATCATATCAATGTGGCTTATTGTATCGGTAAAGCAAGCTAACCTGATTTATTTTTTGAACTTGACACAACTACAGTCACCTGGAAAGAAGGAACCTCAACTGAGTAATTTCTTCCATTAGACCAGCCTGTGAGCACGTCTGGGGGCACTTGCATGATTGCTAATTGATGCAGGAGGGTCCAGACCACTGTGGGCTATGCCATGGGCCTGGGCCGTATAAGAAAGGTAGCTGAGAAAGCAAGGGAAACAAGCCAGGAAGTCGCAGTCCTCCATGGTCTCAGCTTCAGTTCCTGCCTAGAGTTCCTGCCCTGACTTCCCTCAGTGATGGACTGTCACTGAAAGCATGAGGTGCTATATACCCTTTCCTCCCCAAGTTGTTTTTAGTCAGTCTTTTGTCACAGCAACAGAGAAAATCTAACTAGAATACAAGCTCTCCATGTGATAGTGGGCCTCAACCTGAGCGGGCAACAGAATCAGCCCCAAAGCCTATCAGAGCACAGGTTACCCTCCCCCAACCCTGCTCCTAGCCTACATATCTTTGCTCTGCACATAGCAGGGGAAAAATATATATTTCTTTCTCTTTAAAAAAAAAGTTTTATCATTTCTTATTTTACGTGTATGCCTACATGTAAGGTAAGTGTACCCATGTCATGCAATGCCCACAGAGGACAGAAAAGGCTGTCGGATCCCCTGGAACTGGAATTATGGACAGTTGTTAGCTTCCATGTGGGTACTGAGATTCGAACTTGGGTCTTCTGCAAAAACAGCCAGTGTTCTTAACTGTTGAGCTATCTCTCCAGCCCCCAGAGCTGTAGTTCTAACAACAAACTTCTTGATGATTCTAAAGTTACTGATCTGGGGAATAGACTCTAGAAGGGTGATGCACACCAATATTTTCTATAAAGGGCCAGAAAAGAAATATTTTAAACATTGTGGGAAATATGATCTCTGTTCTAGCCAATGCCTAAGTCTGTAATTATGGTATGAATGAATGCTGCCAAAGATAACAGGTAAGCAAGTAGCCATGACTGCATTCCCAAAGACTTAATTCATGGGGAGTGGAGTATGAATTCCATATCATTTTTATAGGACACCCATAGTTTGTGGAGGCTCTTTTGTTTGTTGGGTTTTTGTTTGTGTTTACTTCTTTTTTTACTTTTTTTCTTTTCTTTTTTTTTTTTTTTTTTTTTTTTTTTTTTTGGTCTTTTTGAGACAGGGTCCCCTTGCAGCCCCAGCTAGCCTGGAACTCACTATGTGGACCAGGCAGGCCTTGAACGCACAGAGATCTGCCTGCCTCTGCCTCCAAGTGCTGGGACCACAGGCATGCGCCACCACTCCTAGATTGCGTTTACTTCTTTTTAATTGAATTCTCATAATTTGCATATAATTTGATGATATTTAGATCTTCTCCCCATCTGCACCTTTCCCTAGTACACTCCAACCAATTTAATGTACTCTATCATATATACACATGTATGCTATGGAGTATAATTTGTGTCTCTAAATGTCCTTCAGTGTGGGCCTATCCACTGGATCCCAGTTAACCTACCAAGAGTCCCATGCTTGAAAGAAACTGTCTCTGCCCCTCCCAGAAGCCATCCATTGCCACAATTTCTTTAGGTGGTTGGAGCAACCTACCCATTTCCTAATGTCTATGCTGAGATATTTTTCTGGTCTGAGCTTGCATGGGCCTTGTACATGTTGACACCTCTTGCCATTGTGGTGAGTTCATATGAATAACTGATCAGCTGTCTGGAAAACCCTGTTTCCTTACGGTCATCCACTACCTCTGGCTCTTATAGTCTTTCTGCCCCTTCCTTCACAGTGATCCATGAGCCTTGGGAGGCAGATTTGATTCTTAAGTTATGTTTTAATGTAAAAAGATATTGCTAACTTGCAGCCTTGATAACAGAACCCATGGATGTAATCTCAGGTTGTAGTCAGCCAGTAGTGACCCTAGAAGCTGAGAACGAGCAGAGCTGCAGTAGAGCAGTGTCCAGTGCCTGACGTGTGCAAACAAATGTCTCCCCTGAAAAGAGCCTGATATAAATTGGAAGTTCCAGAGCCAAGTATTACTCATGGAGTCATTTTGCCAGGTGGTAGGTTGCATCATTTTACCAATTTCCAGATGCATGAAAATACGGAATAGAGTTTAGTGCTAGTTTGGCAGCACTTAAATGTACACATCATGAATTTTTAGTTTAAGACTTACAAATTCTGTCAGTTTTTAAAATATGAGTCAAATGTACCTGAATGCCTGAGTTAGTGTGGTAACTTCTCCACAGGTGTTTGGTAGCTACGTCCCTAGAGCCGCCCACAGCAAGAGCGCACAGGGACAGAAATGGTCCATCTACTGATGAACCCACACTTCTGTGTCCAAAGATTATTCTACTAAGAATGCCATATTAGTTACTAAACAAATATTTGGTACCTTGTGAATAATAGTTATTATTTTTATGTCCATCAGTTACTAAGCCTGGCTTCTCATTTAAATAATCAAATATTTTTGGAATTACAAACATATCTCACTTACTCAAGCGCAGGCTGAATGAGGTGATCTCCATAGTCCCTTTGAGCGCCAAACTAAATTAGTTGTGAGGATCTGTTCATGGCGACTCTAAGCCCTGATCAAAGGAAAATGCCTTTTTACAGTGGCATTCACATTTCCTTGTACATAAGAATCAACTGGGGTCCTTATTAAATATTCAGACTCCTCAACCTCAACACATAGATTCTAGTTCAAGAGATTTATTACCCCAAAATTTTGCATTTAAGACAATTCCCTAGGTAACTCACAGTCTGAAAAACATTGACTTTTTAAAATCAAATGTATAATTGAACTTGAAAGTTAACAAGTTTGCTTTTGCCCGTGCACAGCAGTGTTCTAATAAGGTGATTACAAACAACTATCTAAATGATAGAATTCTACAGCACTATGGTCTGCATCAGTTCCACAAATCAGCACGAGGAATTTTAACTGGTATAACCCCACATTAAGGGCTAAGATTCTAGCTCGTGATAAAATGCTATCTAACATACATAAAGCTCTGGGTTCCAGTCTTATTCCCATAAAAAATAACCCACTTTAAGCCACGTACAGGGTATGGCCTGCAGAACACTCAGTAGCATGGTGTTTTTACAAAGCGTTTAGTAGATGTGGTGAATGGAGAATAAGAGGAAGTGTTACTAGCCTGCTCTCCCTGGCCATGGTGCTTTCCCTTGGGGTGTGCTGATGCCGTGCATGTCCATGCTACCTACCTTTCCTTGGATGGGAGTTGATTGTTGTGGGCTCCACTATCAGGTACTACCTTTTTCCTGAAGAATGTACTCAATACAAAGTATCCTACAAGTGAGAATAAGGAATTATCGACAGTTTCTCTACTTCTCCTTTCCTTCTTAGATTCATTCCAAGAATTCTTACTATTATTGGACCTATAGCTTTTTAATCTGAAGAACAATGGTAGTTGTTGGAGCTTAATTCATATTTTATTATATTTATATTTAACTCAGAGATGAAAGTTTTGTGATGACTAGGTATGTTAACTATATAAAGGTATCTGATTATTTTATATCCCAAACTATAAGCACACTTGATTTCTCAATGTAAAGCTGTATGATGAATCCTTCTTTTGTGTCTTAAGGAAATATCATAAGTAATAATCACATGAACTTCTCTCTATGAAGCTTGCCATCCACTGTCATATAATCATATTTCTGGAGACAGCAGTTTCAAAAAGGTTTTTAAGAACCACTGTCTGTATTTAATAACTCATACACATGATTTTGTTTAGCTATACCAATGCTACCTAAATTGAGAATCACGGTGACCAGTATACCAATGTTACCTAAGTTGAGAACCACTGTGACCAGCATAGGAATGTTGCAAAGCAACACACTTAGATTCTTTTTTTTTTTTTTTTAATGTGTTTGAGTGTATTGCCTGTATGTAGGTAAGTGCACCTGTGTCATACAATGCCTACAGAGGTCAGAAGAGGGCATCAGATTCCCCTGGAACTAGAGGTATAGATGGTTGCTAGCCACCATGTGGGCACTGGGAATTGAACCCAGGTCCTCTGCAAAAGCAGTCAATGCTCTTAACCACTGAGCCATCTCTCCAGCCCACACACTTAGATTCTAGATGAGCAACATCTTTGGTAATCCTGATAACACATGTTGTGTTTAAGCTATCAAGTCTATGACTTTCAGTGATACTAAGTGATGAAAATCCAATCACCCCTTCAGTTTATCAATGCTTTTTAAGTTTCCTAATCTTTCAGGATATCTTTACTTTGACAGAATTTTCACATGGTGGAACATAAATTCTTTTTAAGATGCGATACAAACATTTTCTTATGACTTTTATGACACTACTGCTTTCCTGTCTTACCAAATTCCCATTAAAGAATATTTTGCATCATTTCAGTATATTGTAATGTGATTTTCAGGTATCACTTAATGCTCCCAGTTGACATAACAAATGAACTATTTCAGATTTTACTAAAAGCTGTTAGTCCATGTCAGCAAACTACTTTGGAATAGTTAAATTGCAGTAAATTATCTTGACACGATTGTGGCCATGCTGAGGTAGAACCCTGGAACTTGCAAGTCATAGACCTCAAAACAACTCAGTGCTTTGTCATTGAGAAGGAAAGCCTTTCAGAGTGGGAGGTCCACTTTCCTAATATTCACTTTAGTTCATATTTTTAAATGTTAATATTATAAGGATCTGTAATGGAAGAGGGAAAAATCTCCCTGTCCTGACTTATCAGACATTTGTCTGAGTTACCAGAGCAGTACTGTCATAACACTTGACTTAGAGGAAGTGTGTCATCCAGATCCATGCACAAAGCATCTTTCAGCAACTAATAAATGATCTTTTGAGGAAATATGACCAATCATGTGCTATTATATTCCAGATAATACAATTAGTCAACTTGATTATCTTTTGTAGATGAAGATTTCACTGTTCTTGCCATAATTTTCTACATAAGGATCAGCAGCAACAATCCTTCTTCAAGGATGGATCAGTCAATAGCTTAACCAAAATTTACGATCAAATTATTTGGCAAATTATTTTCACATCATATACAATGTTTGTGAATGCCTGGTACACCAAAATTTTAATTTTAAACATGTTAAAAATAGACCCATGTTGTGATGTTCTGTGATTGGCAATCATGTCATCATCAAACATTCATTCTTTTAAAAATTACTGTAATTCACATCTACGTTACCATCAATGATTTGCATAAGTGGTACTCACTTGAAAGGGCTCACTTTAATCACATGATCTTTATGTACAAATGACAGAAGGTGATCATGAGTTCAATATTTATTCAGTATAGCATGACTAACTTGATTAAATAATTATAGCAAAGATAGGTATTGGAAGGGTGTGTAATAAGTCAAAATCCTGAGTTCTAACCATTCAGAACTTGAGGAAATTGGAAGGCAAGCTCCACATACCTCCATCTTGCAAGACATAGAGAAAAATGAAGAAAAGAAAAGTTAGAGAAACAGTAGATGATATCCTTGGAAGAAAGGCACACATTTAAAAAAATGTAGACCACTTTTAATTTTTTGAATGTGTGCCTTTCTGCCCAGGATATCAAAAATATAGACTACGGCCAGCATCCCAGCACTTGGGAGGTCTTTGTGGGTTCGAGGCCAGCCTGGTCTACACAGTAAGTTCCAAGACAGCTGGGGGAAAAGGGAGACCCTGTCTCAAAAAAGACAGAAAAAAAAAATGACCAGACGAGAGCCAATTCCATCACAGGAGCCAGGAATTCTGAGCTCTCGACGTCCTCCTGCCAGTGTGCATCTTCACCTAAACACTTCAGTTTCTTTTCCTATTGAGTTGTGATTAGAAGCTACAAACACTGGTAGTGAGGCTGGTAAAGTACAACAATTGCCTTAGAAATTGCCAGGCACATAAAAATCTCTGCTTGCTTAGGCAACATTTCTTACCAGTGATTATTTATTTATTTATTTATTATCTCATATTATTTATTTATTATTTATCTCATATTATTTGACATGTACAGTGAATTCTGGTCATGTTCACCTCCCATCACCCTCTCTGGTGGTCCTCTTTTCTCAGTTCTTCCCAACAAATCCCTTCATACTTTCATGTCTTTTTATGAGTGTGAGACCGATTGAGTTCAGTTACAGTGGTTGACATGAACATGGTGAAAGGTTTTGTATTGGCGCTTGGGAAAATTTCCAGTGGCTCTACCATCGAAGGGAATGACACCGCCTTCTTCAGCACCAATTAAGTACCCACACACCTTTTGGAAGGGGCAAAGCTCATGAGTCCCTCTCCCATTCACTGGAATATTGACTGGCTTGACCTTGTGTAGGTCTTGTGCAGCTACCATAGCTACTGTTGTTATGGAAACCAAAAGGCTGAGAAGCCAGTCACTCACTCAGAGAGTTGGAGAGCTCACTTCTTTATTCACACTGGCAGACCCAGATGAGCTAGTTCTCTGAACTGCTTAACCCGGAGCTGATTCAGTCTTTGGGTTTTATAAGGTTTTCCAAATAATTTCTCAATAGTTGCACCATTATTGGGTTCAAAAAGTGTTTTCCTATAATTTACAGTACAATTGCCTACATGTTTCAAGATAGTCACAAGAAATTTCTTTCATGGCTAGGTGGTCAAGACTGATAACAAAAGCTGATACAGCAGGCAGGGGTTAAAAATTCTTAGCAATGTAATTTGAAATTGCAGCTGTTACCTTACCAACTAGGATGATTGCAAACAGATGTTCCATTAGATAGCTGTGGTATTTGTTTCTGACATCCTATGCTCTCATTTTACAACAGTTTAAGAAGTATTTACTAAGGAAAAAAACAGGGTAACTACTAACATATAATCAACCAAAAACAATCACACACACACATATATACAACACAAAGAAAGAGAGAGAAGAGAGAGAGAGAGAGAAGTATTAAAAGCCGAGGCATAGTTGTTTTCCTCTTCATTGTGAGTTCCTGAGTGCAAGAGCCATGTCAAGTCCAGAGACATTGTTTTGCAGAACTGCTCCCCATCCTTAGACTCACATACTTCCCTCGCCCCTGTTGCCCAATGCTCCTTGAGCCTACTATAGATATCCTATTTGAGACCAAGCACTCAGCAGTCCCTCATTCTTAGCACTTTGACCAGTTGCAAGTCTCTGCATCAACTGCTACCCATTGCCCAAAGAAACACGTACGAATGAGGCTGAGGGCAACACTACTCTAGGAATATCAATGCAAGTGTTTAGAAGAAAGTTTCACAACACATCCATTTAGTAAACAACAGTAATAAGTTCTGTTATGGCAAAGAGTAAAAGGAGAGACCCATAACCTTGGGGATGCATGGTGCAGCCATGAGGTGGGATAGACTATGTCATACCAAATTCAGCAGTTCTTTCCCCCACTGAGTCCTAAGACTTCCTTTGCCACAGGCTTCTGTTTTGGCTCATAGCACCAGATGTGGATTTCTATCTGTGGAGTAAGTTTTAAATTCAATCAGAAAGTTATTATTTTCACCCAGAACAGTCTGTGCCACTGTTGCTCTGGTGGGTGCCTCTTTCTGGCCTGTTGGTAACATTAAACTCAAAGGCTACAGCTCAGCAGGATTGTTGGCAACAATTCTCCTCAGCAGCGTACATAGCACATTCTAGAACTATGAAAGCTTCTCATCAGGGAGGGAACATTTCCAGCTCAGACCCAGTTTGATTTTTCCAACATACGTGGCAGCAAGTTTTCATCAATGGAGTCTTACCATCAAGTTCTGGCATGCATCATGCATCCAATAGCAGTAGCAATAGCTTTGTTGTTTCTAGGACCTCAGAGGCCTTCCTGACTAACAACCCACAGAGAAGTAGGCACTCCTAGTGCTAGGATTAACCTTATAGCTATGGGACATGTCTTTCTTTACGGATTTAGAATACCTTCTTTTACCTTTTTACTTTTAGATGCTTTTGTAAATCTGTAAGACACTCGTGTAATAAAAAACCATTTTGTAGAAGGTGGGCAGGATCATCAAAGGCACGCTGCAGTCCACCCTAAGAATCAATTAAACTCAGGAGTCAGCAGCTAAAGAGATACTAAAGAAAGACTTTAGCAAGGTCCAGCACAGCATGAAAAGATTCCAACATTTTTCCTCAAAAGATCAATGTTACCTCTGTAAAATCCACATTCGTCATCCCTGAGTCATCCTTTTTTATTCTAGGTCACATTCTTGGGGTCTCTCCACATTTCCCACTGAAAAACTCTCTGGGCTAGCAGGAATGGTCTAGTTTAACCTAGAGCCAAGGAGAACTGGACACCTGCCTCCTTGAACATACAGTCCATAGTCCCAGAAGAGAATTGTATACTGCACACTCATGGAGGAAAGTTGCTCACCCCTAGGTGAAGCTTAATCCTTTTCAGTTGTACTGGTTTATCTTTATATCCATCACTCCATGCTCATTTCTTCTAGTTTCTACTGGAGTCACCAGAAACAAAGGCACACCTGGTTCCAGCATCCATATAAGTCCAAACAGTCTGTACATTAATATAGAACCAATAACTTCACAGTTCAATGTGGGCCCCTATAACACTTCATGATCTTCATCCATAGGCAGCACTGACCACCACATCAGGGAAGCAGCTATTGTGGTTTATACCATGAGTTTCTTCTCTCACAGAAGCTGGCATAGTGGTATCTCCTAACAGCCACCCTTGTATTGAACTGTAAAGGCTTCTAGGCCTTCTGAAGTCTGTTGAGCACAGGATTTGGATTTGCCTTCTTTTCACTAGGAGTTCCATCTTGCCACATTTGACTTTGAGAGAGCTGGAAAGACATTTTTCTTTTCTCATCTCCTCTAGGTCTCTTTACCACTCTGTGAACCTGATTTATATGCTGGTCAAAGTCATTCGATTCCTCCAGAGCCTCTTCAGTAGGAGAAAACAAAAATCCTACAGATCCATGTCTGGCATCTGGAACTTGTGATGATATTGGCTGGGCTCCAAGAGGCTTGGGTAGCCCCACTCCTTCAGCACTGCTGCCTATGACACACATAGATTCCCTCTCCAGGGATGACTTGAGTCTATGCTCACAGCTCTCCCCAGCACCTGTACCATGGTCCTGGCATCTCCAATGTCCTGGGATCTCCACACAACTTAGGTGTCACCTTCATGGCTTCACAAAGTGGCCTGTCAGAGCATCTTTGTAGGAACTCTCACCTTCCCACACATTTCTAGACCTCAGTCACTGTCTGAAACCATGGAGTAAGATTTCATAAGCCCCTCATCTTGCATTTTCCAGTCCTGTAAACCAACAACTCTAGACTGACACCATCAAGTTCTGCTGCCAGCTTGAGATGCACCCTATACCCCCTTGAAGCACAGCTGTGTCAGTTTCCACGTGTTGACCCTGGGGAGACACCTTCCTTGGTGGTTGCTTTAGAGGAACCAGGAATTCCTTCAGTTTAGACTTTCTTCCTTTAAATGAATTTGAATTCAAACCACTGGGACCTCTGATCAGTGGTGTTTTATCTCAGGATTCCTTTCCTACTGTCTCAGTGAAGTATAGGAGGTTTCTCTTCAGTGTCTTCATCTCTTTAACAATTACTGCTGCTTTCTCAACCCCAGCATGAATGCTCTCCTGGCTTAAAATTTCTTCAATCAAATAAACTAGTTTATTACCATTAAATTTAACTTCACTCAAGTTCTCAGGACACAAGCAAAATGAAACCAGATTCTTCAGCAAAATATCACAGGAATGGTAACTCTCCCCATTTCTGGGAGGGTCTGGTTCTCCTCTGTAACCTCATGGGCTGGGCCTGCACAGTCTGTTTCTCTCAGCATCCTGTCTTCTAAGCCCCCAACAGAATGGATCATTAAATTCTTTTCACAACATTCAAGTGCTTTCCTAAACCAAAGTTCCAAATTCTTCCACATTCCTCATACACATTCACATGTTCCAAAACCCCAAGAACCACATAATCACGAGTATCAAAACAATGGCTGCGCTTCTTGATACAAATTTCTGCCTGAGTTTCATTACTTATTTCTATAATAAAATACTCTGACCATCAGGAGAATGTATTTTAACTCAGAGCATTTCATTAAAGTAAGGAAACTAAGCTGGTAGGAGCTTGAAGGAACAAATGACATCACATCCACAGTCCGAAACTATAGAGCAATGAGTGAATGCTCAGCTCACTGTTTCTTACACAGTACAGACTCCCACCCAGAGAACAATGCTCAACTGTGGAGGGTCTTCCCACCTCAGTTATCATAATCAATATAATCCTCCCTTGCAAGAATGCCCAGAGGCCCATCTCCCAGGGGACTCTAGAGTCTCTGAAGTTGACAGTTATCACTAATTATCACACACCATACATAATCCTCCTTCATTCCTGTTTTTGTGCCCTTTACTGCATGAAGCAGATCAGGAAGTTTTGTCTCTTAATTATGTTAAGATGATTCATAGATGGCTAAGGGAAGTAGTATAAGACATTTTATTCATTATCTAGAATTACATTATAACATAATAAAAGTAATAAATTAACTCTGAGGTACATTATCCTACTGATGAGATTATAAAGTAATCAGAATAGGATTACTGCTATTGCAGACTACACCCAAATATCACAAGATTAACACAACAAATATTTCATAATTACTCCTGTTAACAACCCAATGCAAGGCTTTCAGAGACCTAGATGCAATTTTTTAAGGTCATATCTTCTAAGGGAAAGAGAAAAGAAAGGAAAAAGAGATGAGAGAAAGAGAGAGACAGAGACAGAGAGAGGATGAAGGAAGGAGAGAAGACAGAGAATCATTGGACTACTTATAAGACATAAACAACAGACCTACATCAAGTATGTTTCTAACTCAAAGTTGCAAACTCTTCCACTGTAAATACAGATCTGTATCAATATGTACAGTATAAAATCAGTTGTTCACATGATACCTCAAATGGTCAAAAAGAAAAACAAAAAATACTAAAGGTACTAAAGAATGTGTCTTAAAACTTTAGTCTTTTCCTTGCCAAACAACTGCAGATACACATCTCCCTAGCTCATGAAACAGTGTAACTCTTAAATGCTAAACAAATAATTAAAATTTAGAGTTTCAAAATAATCACAAATTACTTTTGAAACAATTATAAAGAATGGTTGTGAAACATGTCAAATTTTAGTAGAACCACTCAAAAAGTAATAATTTCTGTGATTCAATGTGTGTGTGTGTTTTATGTACAAATAGGACTAAGCAAAGTAATAGTCACAAATTTATATGTCATTAAGAACACTTCTGGTCCCCTCCCCCAAACAGCTTCATGTTATATAAATCATTATACTCACCATTTCAATGTGAGACCCTCATTTAAAAGATGATAAAGTTGAGGTTTAAAATGAGTAATCTAAATGCTTTTTCTTCTTTTTCTTTAAAGTTGTCACACAAAATAGTCATATTTGAGAAAGGATGTTTTTTTAATTTTAATGTTTTTATTGAAATTTTCTACATTTCATATAATACGTCTTAATCAAATTTAGACTATGCCCCCTCCCCACCCTCCCATAGCAACCCCACTCCCCATCCTACCATAACCAGCCCCCAACAGTTTTCAGGTATTTTATCATATATGTAAGTCCTATCTAGTCAAGCATTTCTTTCTACATGTCCCTCAGTGCAAGTTCATCCACTCCACTGTTTCCAGAAAGAAAAATATTTTGATTTTGATTCAATAGGTGGTTTTCACGTATTCTGAATGTTAATGCTTGTCTTAGGAGATGGAGCTTAAAATTCAGTATCAGATAGATGTGTACAGAGAATCAGGCAGATGTGCATAGAGTCCCAGCTACACCTCTTTCCAGCTGTGTCAATTCACCTCTGGTTTCTCAACTGCAAAATTCAGAGTGATAGGCATTCCATGCGTTCTGAGGAGCTCAGTTAGACACCAAGTGCATAATGAAGTTGTAGCTCTCTAGATTTGTGTGGAAAACAGAAATGAAAGAGAAAAAGAGCTCTCTACTTTCTTGGTCATCATGGCTTTCCATCTCATGAGAAAGTCTCATGTACCAAGAATCCATCTGGAGCCTCAACTGTGGGAGAATCACATTTAACAGAAGCACAACGTATTGTCAGAGCACAAAAAAAGGAGTCTTTCTGACTTGATCAACATGTTTTGTTTCTATGTTTTTGCCACAGTAAATCAACTAAATTGCTTGGAAAATAATTTTGCCCTTGGCCATTGCATTTCATAAAGAAAATTATTTCTGAAGTCCAATATGCACTAATATAGGTAACTAAAATGATTTCATAACCTCAGAGATATAAAGGCTAAGATGGAAACCTACCACTCATTCTGTTTTCTGTATATTCAACAAGAAAACAATGCATAAGATATAGATTCTGGAAAAAGTTGGGAAGTAGTTGCTGCTGCCTTTGTAACTTCTCAAACCCAGAACTGATGGCATTTACTCAATTAAGGTTTTCAATAGAGCAAGTGTCAGGACTCAGGTTTGCTTTGCTTAGTGGGGGACCTGTTGGCTTTGGGGCAGAGGGTCTGATCAGCAACAGAGTCAAACTCTGGGACCTGTGTCGGCAGACGTAGACTGTGTATGGCAGATACAAAGATTTAGGGTACAAAGAAACAGGACATTTAGTCTGTTAGTTGGCACCAGAAGGATTCTTAAACTTTTACTCAAGGTTATCAATGCCCATCCAGTAATTTTATTGGCCACATTTTCTTTCTTAAAGCTAAAAGCATGGTGAACTTTTAGCTTTTAGCTCAGGAGTAAACCTTTAACCTGGCCTAATCTCTTAGCCAGGGATAGCTGAGTTATTTGTTTAGGACAAGGAGATGAGCTAAGGGTTGTTGACCAAGATACTTTCCCACAGAGCAGGAAGCCTGCACTTTTATGACCAGGCCACTTCCTCCTGCCAGCCTAACAGTGTTCTGCAGGACAGGGATTATCAGAGCCACTGTTTTCAATGCCCCTCCCTTTAGCAGAGAATGCAGCCTGGACCTATAAGTTTTAGGCTCACCTTACCCTAGGGCTTGGCATCCTGGTTTCCTACAAGCAAGAAAATGAGTTGTTACATCTGGAAAATTTGTCACATCTGGTTAAAATAACATAGCCCAAGGAAAGTAACATAGAAAACTCAAGGTTTACATATAAATTATGGTTACAATAGTAATAAAATTCCATGTATCAAAAGCTGAAACACACCTATTGTACCAGGAGAATCAATAATTCCTCTTCAATTGCAATTTGCCTGACTCGGCTCTACATTCTATACACAGTAGGAACATTTTTCTGTGAGTCCATTAGCAATAAATTACATTCTGAACAAGTGAAATCATGTAATTGGGCTTTTGAGGCTGTTTGTTGAAAAAGCTAATACTTTATACTTAAAGACCAAATATAAACAAAACATATAATGTTCTCAGTACCTTGCCAAGTCAATCTCCTTTACCTCCAAGCAAGTCAGAAAACAATAAATACCTCACCAAGACAGAAACCTAAAATCCAGGCCTTAGTGGACACATCAGAATTGGAATATACAACTCCTATGAATTTTATTTCCAAAATTCTTCCACACTTCCATTTTACTCCCATATTTACAACAAACTCATCATATAGAAAAGGACCAGAAAGTTTGATTTGGAGTCTTTTTTTTTTTTTTTTCAAGAAATTGGTCTTCAGAAGTAAGCACAGAATTGATCTGCTAACTAAAAATCTTTAAACCACTAAAAATAGCACAACTAAAGTTATAAAAAATTTTAATATTTAGAGTACCTATTTTATCAAAAAAGACTAGCATTTTTTAATCATTTTTATTTTTTATGTATATGAGTATATTGCTTGCATGTATATAAGTGTATCTGTGTCATATAATGCTTGCAGAGATCAAAAGATGGAGTCCATTGGATCCCCTGGAACCAGAGTTATAGACAATTGTTAGTCACCATGTGGGTACTGGGAACTGAACCTCGGTTCTCCGCAAGAACAATAAGTGCTCTTAACCACTGAGCCATCTCTCCAGGCTCAGAAGACTAATTTTTTTAATAAAATTAAATCTCTTTTGATGTCACTAAATTTTTCACTTCTTGGTCTTTCTCCATCTAATCTTATTTCTATCCCTGGACTCCGAATAGTATTCCATTATTAGGTTTTCAACACTTTTATTCACACTTTAGACGGTGGTTTAAGGTAATCATATTTCATTCTATTAGATTTTTATAACTTTGTCATTAACTTCTGAAAGAATTTTACCAACACCTTATCATAAAATACTGAGGTTACCTTAATCTAAAATCTACTATGACCTAAACATGTTAATGAGAGACTGAAAAATCAAGTTGAAACTAAAATACTTATGCTCCTAATGTTTTGCCTTTTGTCTCTCCTTAATATGAGCATGAACTCCTGACCTCAGAAAATTATTCCCTATTCAACACTGATGAAGATGTGGAAGCTGAGAATTCACCTGCAATATCATATAACTTTCAGGGGTTAATTAAAGATGTTTCATAAACAACAGAATATGTTGGTCTCACAAATGTGGAGTTTTTTTGGTCTATGTATGTTTACATGGAATGTAATGATTATATGTAAACCAATTTTGCATTAAAAATTAAATTTCCTCATTTTCATAATAGTATTTATAGTTCTCTCATAAACTAATAAATTCATTCTAAAATACCTACTCAATCTTTGGAAAATAAAACAGGTTTTATTCAATCTATATATTTCTGGTGTGGCTATAAGAAAGTTTCTACTAAAATTATTTAATTATATAATTTTACCTTGTAACATTAATAACCAAAATTTTTAAATATGGTATATGTCCACAATATTTTGACCCAAGTAATTCTATACAGATATACTTCTAAGTTGGATTAATGTCAGCATTTCCTTGATAATTAGGTTCAAACACGATTGCTCTGTTGTGTACCTTATTATACATAGCCTGTTTCTGGCAGGAAACAGAAATAAAGAATTAGAAGCTGCTTTCTCTTTCAAGCATTATCTCTGGTGATGAGAATTAACCAAGGGTGATTTAAGGAGTCATGGTGGAAGCCAATGCAGAAGAAACAAGCCAGAAGTCATGAATGGCATTAGTCCCCATGTGAACACACCATGATTTGGACTGTTTTTCTCAAACAATTCAGTGTACAACAAAGGTGTTCAGATGTTTCTATCAACCAATTGCAGAGACCAAAATAAATCAAGAAGTATTTAGTCTATTTTTATACTATATACAGAGCTTGTATAGGTGCAGGAGAGATGCTGCCACATGTGAAATCTGAGTCAAAGTGTGAAAGTGGATGGAGAGATGTGGCTCCTTTCAGCTTTTCTTCACATTGGGGCAAAAATAAAAATAAAATTCAAAAAGCTCTTTAGGCTTAGGACTATAGCTCCATTCATGCCCCTCACCCTCGAGGAACTATCATCTCATTAACACAGATGTAGGATTTCAAATTAATATGATTCAAGGTAAGAATTCCAAGTTCTAAAGGAGCAATTATTAGAACATAGGACATGGCAGCCTAAAGGATTTGGTGGTGTTGGAGGCCAAATCCTTACCACTGCCTCCAAGACAGCATCCTGTGTTGAATATGCCAATTTTCACTTAATATTATAAAATTATTGAACATTTATAATTTATAATGTATTTAGCAGTCTTTTAGAGGCCTGGAATAAACCTGAATGCACACACACTCATGAATCCTTGATTTGATGGGATTCGCAATTTGTTGAGAGGAATCAGACAATGAAGAAAGAGGCCCCCGTGTGTCAGAGAAAGAAACAGGCAGACAGGCGTTTCCTAGGAAAATGGTGGGGCCACTCTTTGGCCTTGTAACTCATTTCAAATAATAAGATTTCACTCTCAATAGTTTGGGAAGTTGATGAATTTCATGTGGAAAGGGATCAAAAGGTATCACAACAGCTAGGGAGAGTCAAAGAGACCTGTTTTGGGGGCTGCTGCCATGTTCCAAATGAGCAAACTTGATCAAGTTCTGCGGTTTGAAAGCAAAGCCATCAGAAGTGATGAAGACTAAGTAGATGATTGGAGCACTGGAAGGCTAAGAAGGACTGCCTATGGTCTACAGGAAATTGCTGATGCCATGTATACCACCAGGCTGGTCTTCATCACAGAGATCCTTCAGTCTATGCTTCCCGAATGAGTGCTGAGATTAAAGGTATTAAAGGCTGTATTTACAAAATCTTTTAAGAAACTGTCTCTACTTTTCTTTCAAATAACATTTCATTCTTAGTTCCTTGGAGTTAATTGATGATCTGAAATTAAAAAGACAGTAAATCAATATTATATGATTCATTGTGGATAATGTTGATTAATATTTAAAGAGCTCTATCTTATACAAAATAAATGCCTGTTGGGAGCAGGTTGTTAGTGAAACAAATTTAGGGAAAATCGCCAAGCTGAAACTTCATCAGAGGAAGTTTTGGAGGCTTTGAGTACTCACACACTCTCTCTGTCTGCCAGCCAGATCAGCAACACTGCCATGCCTCTCTCTTTTTGTGGCTCCAAGATTGGCCCATGTGGTTGTGTGTTGCCATTTGCTCTAAATGAGCAAACTACAGTGATAGGTAAAAATGTTGGAGAGAGTGTGAGCGTGCGGTGGAGAGCACGAGCGGATGGATGAGGCACCGAGGCACAGATGGAATTCTCAGCGGGGATCCAGATTTATTTTGCACGGGGCACCTTTCCCTCGCTTTTTGTGGCTCCAAGATTGGCCCATGTGGTTGTGTGTTGCCATTTGCTCTAAATGAGCAAACTACAGTGATAGGTAAAAATGTTGGAGAGAGTGTGAGCGTGCGGTGGAGAGCACGAGCGGATGGATGAGGCACCGAGGCACAGATGGAATTCTCAGCGGGGATCCAGATTTATTTTGCACGGGGCACCTTTCCCTCGGGGAAGGGAAAGATGTCAGCAAAGGAAAGATGGAAGGGAAGGGAAGGGGGAAGGGGGAAGGGAGAAGGGGGTTAGGAAGGGAAAGATGTCAGGGAAGGGCAGGGAAGGGAAAGATGTCAGGGAAAGATGTCAGCCCAGGGGTTGTGAGCTGGGACTTTATATATGGGAGCTTTAGGGTGTAGAAGGGGGAATGTTTGAGGGAGAAATCAGGGAGGGGGAAGCAGGAAAAGCAGGTAGGATTAGGGTCTGGAAGTGTTTACTTTTTCCCTCTTAAGATAAGAGAAAAGCTGTTATGATAAACAGCTTCTAAAATCTCTGGTTATCAGGTAGAATCTGCTTATCTTATCTTTGGAGATCAGAGGAAAGGCAGGCTGCTTCTCAGCAGAGTTTGTTTCCCTTGACTTCAAAGGTCAAGGTGAGGTCCCTGTTGGGGAGGGGGAAAACTGCTGCTGTTTGGAACCCTAACATACAGAAAATCTAGAAAAAGAACTCCTTTACACACAATTCAAATTCTGTCAATTCCATGAAATAAAATAGACCAAAATTAAAAAGTTGATTAATAAAATATCTTCCATTTAAATCATTACTCACGTAAAAAGTATAAAATGCTAGTGCCTTTTGTCACCTCTATTGGAGTATCATGACATAAAAACAAATATAATTCAACTGACTTTATACATGCAATCTAGTCTCACTATAAATTCTCATTTTTATGGTGTCTAGAAAAATTTGTCACTTTGGGTTAGAAAAAAAATATGACTACTTAGACTTACATGTTTACATATGAATGTTCTGTGTTGCCTTTGTTCCCTGAAGTGTGCCAAGCAGGGGGCTTGGGAGCCTCAACACTGCCCACAGCTCATTTACTATGATTGCATGTTTGAATAGGGACAAAGTACATTCAGTGCAACATTAAAATCAAACATCCTTTTAATTAGACTGGAAAACAGACTGCCTTCATCTTAGATGTTGTTTGTTTTGATCGATAGAATGAGAACACTGTGTCTCCAAGGAAATTTCCCAATTCTTTTGACATCAAGACCCATCCACACAGCTGCAGTGTAGATAAGCTGGGGTTTGAGCTGCGTCTCATCTAAGTTCATGTTTTCTGAAAAATGATTTTCAGAGAATGAAATGATAGACACTAGTACTGATACTGTATGTGGTAATTTGTGTAGTTGCAGATGGTACAAGTAGACTTTAATAAAACCATGAAGGATTTGGGAAAATTTCCCAACCTTCAAAACTATTGGCCCTGTCTTAAGCTCGTAGACTAAACACATCTTGCCTAAATGAATGAACAGAGCAACCTCTCAAATTAATTAAAGTATAGCAGTGCATTTACTTACTGATTCTTCTTGCTGGGTTTTTGAGTTTTAACATCATAATAAGAAATCTATTTTATTCCATGAATCATTATATACATTTACCCTCCCTCTATCAAATTCTTAGATTAAATGACTCATCTGTTCTGGTAAACACCTAAATTACCTAGTGACATAGTATATGTACATTAGAGAGAAATGTTTCTGGCTTTAGAAAATGAGGTTTTCTGTGTGACAATTTCCACCACAGAGTCTCCTTGGTATATACAGATATATAGTGCATATCTGTGTACACAGCATATTATTAAATGTACACCTGGGTAACAGCCAACTCCTGTGATGTGTACCAGGGGATTAACTTAACTCTTCTGTCTATAAACATATTTCAAACCTATCTGTTTGCTAAAACAGTAGTGCACATTGTTGTGGGCCATGAAAAGACATTTGTGTCCTTGGCTACTGGACATATTTTCTTTAAAGAATTTTTTTTTTCTATCACAGAATGAAATCTAAATGAATACAGGCAAATCGAAAGCAAGAAAACACCATAGCCAAAGGCAAATAGAAGTCAGTGGAAAGGAGTAAGAATGTGTTAGAATAGGGTGTTCCAGGCTTGCCCTGTGCTTGGGGATGTTCCAGGCTTTTCCTGCTCCTGGGTTCTTATTCTCACATTCCTTTACTGCTTGCTTCAATTTTTCCATTTCCTTCTTACTGTCTCAGCTTCCTTCCTTCCTTCCTTCCTTCCTTCCTCCCTCCCTCCCTTCCTCCCCCCTCC
>NW_008351881.1:1128648-1182469 GCF_000622305.1 Nannospalax galili | reverse complement strand
TTCCTTCCTTCCTTCCTTCCTTCTTTCCTGCCTGCCTTCTTTCTTTCTGGTTTTTTTTTTGAAGGGTTTTTATACGCATGTGAAGAATGCAAGCAAAAGGCACATAACATATATGTGGTAATTAAGTAAGGTAACATAGGACTGCAAAGGTAATAGAAATACAAAGCTAACAGAAATGCAAAAGCCTTGGATAACAAAGATTTCTATACTGGGTAAAGATTACAGGAATGTGATAGCTTTGGAAAACAAAGATTTCTATCCTGGATAACCACAGGGGGCAGGGGAAGATTCCTGTTCACATCCCCTATTCCAGAGTTCCTAATTACCATCAAACTGCAAAAGCTTTTAGCATCTGATGTGCTTCTATTTCTATAATACAGATCTCATTTTTTTGTCTGTGTTTGAAAACCACAAGTCTTAAAAACTTGTTTTTTTTTGTTGCTTGTTTTTATTGAATTTTTGTGTATTTCATACAGAACATCTCAATCATTCATAATCATCTTTATACCCCTGTCCCCACCTGCACCTTCCCATAGCCCCCCACTGGAGCCCATATACTCTGTTATCCCTGTTAAGGCCCACTGTGTCAAGTCAGTATGCAGACATTCCCCAGTGCAACTCCATCCACTGAGGTCTAGTCAGCCTATCTAGAGTCCCTTGTTTTAGAAAGATCAGCTCTTCTTCACCTAGCAGCAATCAGTTGACAATATTTTTTTAGGTAAGATTGGGGTCTGCTGTTCATTTCCCAGTTCTATGATGGGTTTTTCTCTGGCTGCGTTTGCATGGGACTTGTGTATGCTGACTCCATTGCCATAGAATCATATAAGCAGGTTCCAAGAAGCTTGTGGGACTCTGTTCCCCATATGGTCCCACACCTCCTCCCACGCTCTCACAATCATTTTGCCCCATCTTCTGCGATGGTCCCTGAGCCTTGAGTGGGTGAAGGTTAATAAAAGTGTCCTTGGACAGGACTACTTTATTGAATGTATTGGTTAAAATCCAACTGACAATTGAAGTTTTAGCATTAAGCCAGACATGGTTGTGTGTCCCTATGAACCTAGCTCTCAGGGGATGGGAGCAGAAGGATCAAGAACTCAAGGTCATCCTTGACTATACAGAGAGTTCAAGTCCAAACTAGCATACATGAGACACTGTCTTAAAAACTGTGAAAAAATATGATTGGAAATGAAGACAGAATTATTCATTTAACAAAGGTTTTCATCATAGAACCCTGTGAATATCTGATTTCTATGAAGATTTGGAGCCTGGACCTCATGTAAAAAGAGTGCAAATCTAATAATCATGAAACTGGAACATACAGAGGCTAGCTATGTGAAAAGGTGTTCCCACACTTCCCAGAATCTGCCAAAATACATTCAATCAAACTTTCCAAGTATTTTTTAGCAATACTCAATACCCAAGTAATCACACTACATGAGATCAGTAGGAAACACATACAGAAACACAGAATATTTCTACATGAAGAGGCATTAAATCTTTAAAAAGATTTCCCTCACATTGGCTTAAGTCTCAACAAGAGAATATAACATTAGATTCCCACTCTGATTTCTATGGCATTCACTACAACTACAACTCTCTCTCCTATAAAGAATATGTCTGTTTTGCTTTGCTTGTGTTGCAAACAATAAAATTAACAGCACATTGGAAAGGGAAAGATGAACTCTGAAATGTTTGAAACAATTCTGTTCATGTGATTTCATAAAATTGCAATGAAAATTATCTAATTTTAATAAAAGTTTTTATGCTGTATTATAAATTGATGTAAAACAAATGTCTAACTTTTCATAGTAAATAGGTCTCTATCATTTTACTATATTTGAGGCAAATATTCCAAAATCTGTATTTAGTCCTACTGAATCACTCATTAAATTGATGTTACCTGTATTGTGTCTGGTCCCAGACAAACCTCAAATCATTTCAGTGCAGAATTGTCTTTTCCAGCGCTGTGTCACTGTTGTGCCCAGAGAACAGACCCCCAAGAATAACCACAGAATCCAGAGGGCGTGCAAGAACAGTCTTTACTTGGGCTTAAGCTCGGGCTCTCAGACCTCACCAACTCAATGGATCTGTCCTGAGAGACCTGATTGCAGGCGGAGGAAGACTTTTATAGGTTTTAGACCAAGGCAGGAGGGGAATAACAGAGTTATATCTTGATTGGTCCGAGGAGCCCATGCATGCCAACACACTTTTGAATTGATTGGTTATAAGGGATGCTGTCCTGGGGGTTTCTCATTGGCGGGTGCCACCCTCAGAGCTATGGAATGTACTGACTGTTATCTATGAGGCCAGAAGTCGCTGTTCTTACCTTATAAGGCTGCTATATGCCTGGGCCTGCTTGATCTATAGCCTCCTGGGGTGGGGGTAGTAGGTGGAGATTACGACATGCCTGGACAGGTGCAGGCTTGCCTGAAGCAACTAGTCAAAATGGGGTCAGTGCAGTTTGTCGTCCTCTCAGCCTAGCAATCAAGTGGTTTACAGAAGCGAGAAAGAGCCATTATTCCTAAAGAAGGGCAGGGGTCTCAGGAGTCCAGGGCAGGGGGTCACAGAAGAGGGTTTTACATCACCAGCACTTACCTTGAGATAGACAAGCATATCTTCATAAGCAGTAAAATGATGACAAAGTCCTACTGTGTGCCAGACACCCTCTTAGGTGCTCAGCATGTCTCAACGCATACTATCAGCTGCTGTTATTATAGGAAAAAATATTCCCATAGTAAATATTTGCATTAAACAGAGGAATAGAAATTACCCAAGTAAACTCTTCTTTATATTCTTGCTAAGTATTTATTTACTATAAATTTTCATTGCTCATAAAATAAAAGACTTGTGCCATTTTAGGCTTTTTAAATGTTGTTTAGTCTCTTGCTGTATACAAGGTAAATCTCATCTCTTACTGATCTTCCCTATTTCACACTGGGCATGCTCAATAACTTCCTTTCAGTACTGGGAGTCCTCCAAGTTCCTGCTCATCTTTACAAACTGTCCCTTCTGGTCTATTCTCTGTTACTTTACATTTGATTCCTTCCATCTCTTCCAGGCTTTATTTCAAATGTCAGAGAAGGTTCAGAGGGTAAAATAGCCAAACCCTAACTAATCTCCACCTGATTTTTCTCTTTCAGTTTTTTATTATTTTTAATTAATTAATTAACGTGAGACAGAGTCGCCCCAAAGCCCCAGCTGGACTGGCACTTGGCTATGTAGATCAGTCTGGCCTGGATCTAAGAAAGATCAAATTGTCTTTGCCTCCCAATTGCTGGGTCTAAAAGCATGCCACTAGGCCCAGCTTCTCTTTAGTCTTTAATCTGTCCTTGTCCTCATTTACTTGTTGGCTATTTGTTGTGTGTATTTCCTCTTGGAGTACAGTACAATAAAGGCATGGACTCATTTCTTCTAGATGAATTAAACCTAGTGCTGAAAACTCAGCAGGAGCTCAGTAAAAGGCAACTTTTTATTTTATTTTTTCAAAACTTCCTACATGCTGTATTCACGTCATTTCTCCCCACCCCGTCTCTTCCCATGCCCCACCTTTCTGAAGTTCATGACTTCTTCTATACTTGTTGTTAAACATATATCCACATACATGAATATTTGTGAACTACTGAGTCCATTTATTGTTGCTCTTGTATACACATGTTTAGCACTGACCACTTGGGACTGGATAGCCTATCAGGGGCCTGGTTCCTGGAGAAGGATTACCTATGTGGGGGCCGGTTCCTGGAGAAGGATAACCTATCAGGGGGCTGGTTCCTGGAGAAGACTCATTCTGCCTCTCTCTGTAACTGTCAAGTTCCTGCAGCTCTTTCTCTAGGGGTGGAGCTTTGTGAAATTTCCTCTTCCCCTGCATATCATGTCAACTGGTGGTGTCATTATTCAGGTCTTGTTTGGATAACTGTGTTGTTGAGATTTCACATGTGCAACATGTCTGTCATAACTAGAAGATACTATCTAACAGCGGGTGTCCTGGTCCTCTGTCTCTTACAAGTTTTCAGCTGAGTGTTAGGTGTAGAGGTCGTTTTCAAGATATACCAATTGGGGCTGGGCACCACACAGTGGATCTCTGTAATAGTCTTCATCTGTTGTGAAAAAAAAAGCTTCTTTGATGAGAGGTGAGAATTACATTGTCTGTGGGTATAAGGATAAGTAATTAGAAGACAATTAGAAATCATAATGGTTTAGAAAAATGACAGGACTAGGTTCTCCACTAGACACTATGACCTCGCCAGTCATAGGTATTTGTCTAGGTTTATATTACCAGGAATGAACTCCTTCCTTTTGAGGAGGCTTTAAGTCCATATAGACAGCTGTTGGTTACCCCCAATAAAAGTGCCATCATTACACAACTGGAAATATCTTGCCAGGCCAATCATTATTGTGGCTCATAAGCTGGACAGCTGAGTAGGACTATTGATTGATTTTCTCCCTTGGCAACTTACATAGCAACTTCTGATACTAAGGGAGCTGGTCCTCAAGGAGAAGGCTTCTAGGTCAGATGTAGTTCAATTCCTCCAAGCATGGTATCTGAAGGATGGCGTCTTCAGACACAATCTTTGCCAACTATACATTCAACAGATGATTAATATCCAGAATATACAAAGAAACCTTGCCCCCAAAAGAACAAGAATCAAGAAAACAAATTACCCAGTTTTAATAATAGACTGATTCTGAAGAGAGATTTCTAAAAGAAGAAATAAAAATGGATAAGAAATATCTTAAAAAGTGTTGAGCAGCCTCAGCCATCAGGAAAATGCAAATTAAAACTACACTGAGGTTGCATCTTACCTCAGTCAGAAAGACTGTGATCAAGAAAACAACTGAGACTGCTGGGAGAGGATGCAGGGAAAGGGAATTGCAAGCTGGTGCAGCCACTGTGAAAAATTATTGTGGAAAAGACTCAAAAAGCTAAAAATAGATCTACCCGATTACCCAGGGATACCACTCTAGGTATAGATGAGAAGTTCTCAGCATCTTCTTGCAGAGATATTTTCTCAGCCATACTCATTGCCTCTCTCATAAAAGCTGGAAAATGGGAACTAGATGTCCTTCAGCTAATGACTGATAGCTGCAAAGAAAAAATGGAATTTGAAGGTCAACGGATAGAGCTAGAAAATTCTATTCTGAGTGAGGCAGGCCGGACCCAGAAAGACAAAGACTTCATCCTCTCTATTTGTGGATCCTAGATCCAAATCCTTAGATTTGAGTACATTACCTGAAGTAATTGCAGAAGCCAGGAAAATAGAAAAGGTCCGAGGGGAAGGATGGGGGGTGATAGGTGCTAGAGAGAGGTGAATAGTAGATCCCAGATGCTCTGAAAGAAGAAAAATGAGGTGGGGGGGAGGCTCAAACTGGAGAGGAGGGAAGGAGAAGAAAGCAGAGGGAGAGATGAATGACATCAAGAATGTGTGGGGAAAATACAGGGAAATATTTTGTTTCCTTAAAATATACTGTGTGTGTGTGTGTTTGTGTGTGTGTGTGTGTGTGTGTGTGTGTGTGTGTGTGTGTGTGTGTGTGTGTGTGTGTGTGTGTGTGTGTGTGTGTGTGTGTGTGTGTGTGTGTGTGTGTGTGTGTGTGTGTGTGTGTGTGTGTCTGTATGTGGTATGTGTAGTTTCAATGGAGTTAGGCCACACTGGGTGATAATGCTCCCCTCAAGAGCCAGGTTGGGGAACCTCCATCGTAATGATTGGTTAGTAGGTAGCCAAGAGACTCCCAAAGTAGTGCAGGCTATTGCCATTGCCCTTGCTTGACTTCCAGACCTTGAAGGAAAACAGCAACTTTTAAATCAGTAATTTTCCCCTGTACTGGGACAAGGTGTATGTTCAGTTAAGTACTTGAATTTTTCAGATCAGTGGTTCCCACTTGGGCAACGTATTTTCTTTTTCTTTTTTATTGGATTTTTGCAATTTTAATACAATATAATTTGATGGTATTTAAATCCTCACTCTTATCTGCATCTTGGCCTAATATCCTCTGCCCAGTTTAATGATAATAGAAGGCTTCTGTACATCAAAAGCAACTATGCCTCTAACAGAAGGTTACTATCTAAAATATACAAAGAACTCAGATAACTAAACATCAGAAAGCCCCAAACAACCCAATTAAAAAGTGGGCAAGGAGCTGAATAGTGAAATTCTCTAAAGATAAAATGCAAATGGCCGAGGAAATTTTAAAAATGTTTACCATCTTTAGCCATCGGGAAATGCATATTCAAACCACTTTGAGATTTCATCTATGCCAGTCAGAATGGTAAAGATCTGAAAAAAAACAAGGACAAATGCTGGTAAGGATGTGGAAGAAGGGGAGTTGCGACGTGCTGCTGGTGGCGGTGCAAACTGGTGCAGTCGTTATGGGGAACGTATTTTCTAATGAATTCAAACATCCAGTTTGAGCACCCACTCTATGATAGACATTTTGCTACCTACTGGGAAACATTTGATCTAAGGCAGGAAATGTGAGACAAGGTCCCTGCCTGAAGGCTCTCATATTTTAGAACAGGAGACATTTTCATGACAATTACAGCCCTATGAGGCAAACACCAAGGTAGGCATTGGATGGTGTTATGGGGAGAATGTCAAATTAAAGTAGAGCTTCACAAAGCAGAGAAGCAGTTTAGAGAAAGACTCTCTAGCCGTGAGTCTCAACAATAAGAGGAATGCCCAATGGAAATACCCATCCTTCTCTGACAGTAGGGTGCTCCGATGCCAGGCAGAGTGAGGAGGATGCTATAGTCAAGCAAAGCTTTCTGACATTCTGTCAACACACTGCCTAGCAGTGGTCAGCTTTGCCCAAGGAAGAAGTCAGTTCTGCTAATGGAAGCCATGACACTGTTGAGACTCCTGTCTCAAGTAAGTGTGGACTGTAATTCATGTTTTCTTCTCGTATTATGCTTCTATTAGACTATCAAAAGCTTAAGAGTCTGGCACCCGAGGGACCAAAGATGATGGTTGTGTGGATCAATGGGAAAGAAAGAGGGAAGAAGAAGGGGCAGGAGGGTTACATCTGGTAAATTCAGTGGTTTCTTGTTATAAGCAGTTAACAAAACAGTGGCTGGATTTCAATGTTATGCTATTTTCTTCTACCAACCATGTCCACTGGTTGGCTACTTTTGCAACTGTTTGTAAATCTGTGTAAGACGGGAAAAATTGCCCAGATTTGTGACTTTTTGTAGTTTTTATCCTATAATATTTTTGAGGCAAATATAAAGCCTTGTAAATTGGCAAACAGCACAACAATACTGACTGGAAGCTAGCTGATTTCAAGTTTATTATTGGAGGTCAAGAAGAAATGAGGTTTGAAATGGCAGCCGCCAGGCCTAGGCGCTGCAAGAGTCTCGTGAACCAGATTTCGTGGGAGGAGCAGGATGGGGTGATTTTCTTGGATCTTTGTATATTTTTAAAGGCTACATTAAAACAAGTCATATAATTACTTTATTTGTTCATTTTCATCGTTTTAAAATCAATTACGACCATTAGTTACTGCTGTGATCTAATTTAATTCCATATCTGACCAAACATATTAGAAATGAGATGATAAAAGTATTATGTGCACAACCACCCTGCTAAGCCATGACCAGCTTTGACTAAGGAAAAAGTCAGTTCTGTTAAAGAGAGCCATCAGACTATGGAGATATTTTTCTCAGTAAGCTTAGACTGTATTTCATGAGATTTCTTTTGATATTTGTTTCTGTTAGACTATAAGAAGAGAGGCTGGCACAGGAGAGGGAAGAGAGTAGATGAATGGATGGGATGAAAGGAAGGGAGGAGATGGTTATTTAGAGAAATCTGAGCATTCTTATTTTGCCACAATGAAATAAACTCGATAAATAAACAGAAAAGTGACAGATAGCTAGATAGACAGGCAGATAGATAGATAGATAGATAGATAGATAGATAGATAGATAGATGCTAGATAGATACATACATAGATACATAGACAAATAATAGATAGATGATGATAGATTATCTACATCACCCCATCCCTCAGTCACATGAGTTGATTTTTGTGATTAATTGTAGATATTCCTGTTGAAGTATGCTATAAAACATTTTATTTATTCTAAATTTGTATTTGATGATTCGAGTTTATTCCTCAACAAGTTTTGTTCCATTCATCCCAGAAACATTCTATATATAATTGGACACAAAGTAAAGCAAACGACACAGTTCTATAATATATTTTATTTGCCACACAAAATAATGGGTTTCATTATGATGTTTTACACATTTATATCATGAAACTGCTCATCTCCCCCCCCCGAGATAGACCCTCTTGCCATCTTGTCATGTGTATGTGCACATATATGTGAATTCTGTGTGAGAGACAGCATGTGCTTTTTGTCTTCCTCAGCCTGTTTTATCAGAATTAATGTGATGATTTCCAGTTCCATCTATTTTCCTGCAAATGATATAATTTCAGGATTCTCTTTAGAAAGCATAATTATTTCTTAACACTTAATTTTTACAAGAAATGATGCACTGTGTTCTGCCCACAGGCTGATTACTTAGCTAACAGCATTTGGGTTTCTTGATGCCATTGGAAATGTTAATTTTCAGAACATGTCTGATTCCATGGAGGTGAGGCAGCACATTCCCACACCAGCCTTCAAATCTGGACTATAATAATTCTGCTGATTTCACATACCATGTAGCTCATGGGCTCTTTATCGCTAATATATTGTTTCATTAATACATGATTTATTCTGAGAAGTTAAATTAATGTCACTCTTGGAGAGCAATGGAGAAGATGGCAAAAAAAAAAAAAACCAACAAAAACCCAGCCTATTGAAGACAGAAGCTTCTAGCATTTCAGAGCTATCCTGTACACGTGTCTGAGTTAGAGCTGCATGGCACATGAGGATATTACTACATGGGTGTCCTAAGTGCAAAGTGTAATAACTAGTGTCTCAGTGTTCAGTAATGACAATTCTTTTCCACTAAAAATATTCTTCTTCCTAAAGAGTAGTCTTGCACTGACACTCATTTCCCTCACCAGGGATGCAAGGTTTTATTTGAAATACACCTTGAGCCAGGTGTGGTGGCGCATGCCTTTAATCCCAGCGCTCCAGAAGCAGAGGCAAGTGGATCTCTGTGAAACTGAGGCCAGCCTAATTAATCTTTGTAGTGAGTTCTAGGCCAGCTGGGGCTACAGGGAGACTGTCTCCAAAAACAAACAAAATAAAAGAATAAAATAAAATGTAGCTTAAATTTTAGTGTCTTACGGCTGTAACATCTGTTTTCCAGAGGCTGAAACGTCTAAAGTTGTATTTCCTCTATGATCAGTGTAAATAATTGAACAAATGTGACATATTACCCATTTTATACAAAAAATCATTTTAACATCCTTGGGAGTAGGGTGGTTTTTATGTTATTCATCACTGGGATGAGTTTTCTCAAAATTGCCTATAACCTTACACATTACACTGTGCTGAGAAACAGACACTAGCTGTTAGTTTGGGTGGAGTTTGTGTCTGTGAAATGGAATGTAGCAAAATGGGGGAAAAAAATCAATCTAAGATTCTCCAGAGAGCTGAGCCAACTTACTGTGTGCTCACACCATGAGCTCTAGAAGGGTCAGCGTGTCAAGATGGGAGGCACAGAAGCCACCAAGTTCATCCAGCAAAAGCTCAAATTGTGGTTGAATTTAGATCTGACTAGGAAAGAAAAGTTAAGACAGAGCAATACTTCTTAACAGTTTTCATCCTGAACGTGCTGATTAATTTAGGGTATTTCCTAAATCCACCACTTTTATTATACTAAGGTTCATCAATAATTGTTATGGTTATGTGATTAGAAGTACAAATAAATAAATGCATAAATATTACCCTTGTGCTAGAAGTCTGACCAGCAACACACTGGTAGGTATACCTTTTCAAAGCCTATACCACTCTAGCTGCTGCTTCTGTTCACAGCAAATCTAGGGGTATCTAATGGGTACCAGACACTTCCATACCCTGTTCTTGATACAATGCATCATGTATGACATTTGGGACAGTAGAAAATATTTCAAATATGAAAGATATGCCCATCTCTAGGTGCTAATAAAGCTACTATTCTAGATTTAGACTTAGATTTGAATACATAGACTCGGATGGTATTCTAGAAGCAGATCATGGCAGAGGATGGTAAAATCCTGTACCATATTACTTTTTCATTGATCTCAGGAAACTGAATGCCACTCGACAGGGAGTCTACTAATCGTAATAGCAAAAGCATTTTTTTCTAAATAGTCACTTTGAGTTTTAAGATCAGATGACTACTGGAAAGTTACTATGGTAGACTAGAAAGAAGGGCTCCACTCATTTCAAATGTCAGAATCACTAGCTAGTGGCAGCAAGTATTATGATATTATGATGTTCTGACTCTAAAATTATTTTTTTATTTTATTGAGTTTTTTGTATATTTCACACAGTACATCTCAAACAATCTTAATCATCTTTATACCCCTGTCCCCACTGGTATCCCCCCATGACCACCCCCTGCCACACACACACTGGATCCGATATACCCTGTCATCCCTGTTAAAGCCCACTGGGTTGTCACCATCCATGGCCATTCCCCAGTGCAAGTCTATCTTCTGATTCTACTCAGTCTATCTAGAGTCCCTTGTTTTAGGAAGATCAGCTCTTCTTCACCTAGCAGCAATCAGTTGCCAACATTCCTTCAGATAAGATTGAGGTCTGCTATTCATTTTCCCAGTTCTATGTTGGGTTATTGTGTGCCTGAGTTTGCATGGGACTTGTGTATACTAACACCATTGCCATAGAATCAAATGAGCAGTTTCCCAGGAGCTTGTAGGACTCTGTTTCCATATGGTCATGCACCTCCTCCCTGGCTCTTACAATCTTTCCACCCTCTCTTCTGCAATGGTCCCTGAACCTTAGGTGGGTGAAGGGGTCCTGTCCAAGGGCCGTCATTCAGTAGAATCTTGATCTCTACACTTTGGCCACAATTCACTAAATGCCACCCCCTCTTCTTGGGAGACCCAAGCCTGTGCCCTCTGAGGCCCTAGGGCTGACAAACTGACATAAGACATTCTATTTGGATTTTGCATAGTTTATATGACATTTGGGAAGGGGTGACTTGCAAAGACGTGGATTCTTATAGGGTTTTCTTTTTCCATATTTGAAATGCACATGCCATCTGCCTCCTGGCCATAGTCTTCCTCACTCACCATTTGCCCATGCTCAATATGGCCTTTTCCCCACTGTGCTCACATTGCCCACACTCACCCTTGATCAACTCCAGCTTTGTGCAGGAATGTCCAGGTTACACTCCATCCCTTCCTCCGGCTCTTACAAACTTTCTCCCACCTCTTCCGCAGGGGTCTCTGAACCTTGGAGGGGGTGACAGATGCAGGGTCATCTCTCTTGCATCATGGCGAGATACTTGCCTCTTGGGATTCCCCATCATTCATCGTCAACACATGGCTGCTGCTCTATCTCAGTGGTGTTTCCCCTACTATAAAGACAAATGGAATGAAGTAGACACATCTAAACAAACAGAGAAGTAAATACAAATGCCTGGACGATATCACAGTATGTGTACCATACTCATTAAACACTATACATGCAATGGCTTCCCCACTGGGGTCTATAGCCTTCCTTGAAATTGGGGGTTGGGCTGGTCTACAGCACCAGGTGTGTGTTCCACCCCTAGGAACGGGCCTTATCCAATTAGAAATCTGTCAGTTGTAAGTATGTTAGTTGAACCATTATTACACTTACAGTCATTGCCTAGCATGTCCATAGTGTGTAGCACGTGGGGTCCATTGTTGAGCAGAATCATAGGGGATCCTTTTCCCCCAAACATCTGCATAGCACCTTTTGTCATTATGAAAGCTATCCACCCAGTGGCATGGAGTTTTTAGCTCCGTCTCTTCTTCTCCTCTGCTCACATCATGCAGTGTCTTCATCAACATGGCCTTACCAACCTTTCTAGTGTACAGCACATTAGTGGCAATAGCCTTGGTTAATTTAAGAACCTCTAGGATCTCTCTGACCAACAGCTCATAAGGGGGAAACCCATCCCTGCTACTGTAGGTTTTTTCTCAACAGATGTACAGTTTGGGGAGCTTTTTAAAATTTTTATACAGGACTAGGTGTTTTAGGCTTTTCCCAACCAATTTGTGTCTTGCCCAACCATAAAGCTCCCAAGAATCTTGCAGCTGTAGCTGGCCTTTGTTTCTTCAGGTGTTCTTAATATCTTTCAAATGGGTTTCACATCTGTAAAATACTCAAAGGTTAACATCATATATTAAATCAATCATAGACAAGTTCTAACACAGTGTCGAAAGGTTTTATCCATTTGTATTAATTGCTTTCTTCATAGACCTCTGCTAGGAACCATAACATGAATAAAAGGCATTAACTTGGTTAGTTCTTTACTACCTTTAGTTATCCCTTCAGAGTCATTCTGTATTCTGGGGATTTTTCATGGAGTCTCTTTGTATCTTTTTATCCTTGGTACATTTGCAGGTGCTGGCTCACGTTGCCTGACCCTGCACCAGGCCAAGTAGGCAGACGGTCTCTCATGTCCCTGCTGCACCTGTTGGTTCCCTGAGTCAAGCAGGCCTTGGCTCTGCCTCCTGGCTGTAGCCATCTCCTGCTTCTCCACTGAACATACCTTGCTGCAGGGAGAGGTTTTGGTGGGAAAAACTGCCTCCATCCCTAGCATAGCCTTTCTCAGGAGAGAAATACACCTTATTTAATCTTTGGGGAATCCTTAACCACTCCAGGGACAGTTTTTATCCTCTGAATGACTTTTGTAAACTGTTCTTCAGATTTTAAAGGTTTCCAGAAACTCCTTAGTACTGAATTTGATTTTCTATCAGTTTTTTCTTTGGGAACTTGGGCTTGACATAAGTCTTGCCATATTTGTCTTTGAGTAACTCAAATGGACCATTTCCTCTATCTGTTCTTTTTTTATATCTGTTGTAGGTTGCTCTATTATTCTACGTACACATTTCACAAGCTTGTTTGAGTCACTTAGATCTGCCAAAGCCTCCCTCACTTTATAAAGATCCTGTTCCATTAAAGTACTTAACAAAACCATTAAAGTTCTGTACTATTTTCAAGGTTCCAGTTGAATTAAGATTTCCTTTATATCTCTGATGAACACAGTCCTATCTGGCCCAGTAAACTGGGCATTATATATTTCTTTTCTCATATTTAGTTCTCTCAGTAATGCCTGTCCCTCTTTTATACTCTTCCAATCCCTGCTAATCATGGGAGTCTCCACTGGTAATGACCATGTATCTATAATACCTTGCACAAGCCATTCCATTAGGGACTGCTCCCTCCTGTATTGGCCTAGTTTAAACAGCCTGTGTCTCAAGCATGGATGGGTGGTTATACAACTCAGCTATGATGCTTCTAAAGGACTTAAACTGACATTACTTGCTCCCACACCCCATATCCTCAGGAGCTACATGGTGAAGGGCTCTTTGACTGCTTGTTTGAAAGTTTTCCCTAGTTTCAACAGCTCCAGTGTGGAGTATTTTCTCCTACCTACAGCACTGTTAACTCTTTTTCCTATTTGCATCAAAGGTTGAAGCTGAGGGGCAGCTTTACTACTTTTCTTTCTAGGTTGTTTTTTTTCTGATTACTGTCTGTTTTCCTGGGTCATTTGACTCCTGGTCCCCTAACCTTATGCAAGTTCAAAATCTTCCATTTTTTTCTCTCTCTCAAGCTCTGAGGCTGAGACTGAATTTTCCAGTACCTCCTTAGCCTTTTCAGCCTCCCCTGAGGCTGTTGCCATGGCAGTGGAAAAATCCTTAATTATGCACAAAAGTGGCCAGACTACCTCCCTGGATTCCCCTCTTGCATCCAAGGCTTGTAAAAATTTTTCTAGGCTCTCTATAGTCCTTAATGAGTTTTCAGACACATGTGGTGGCAGACCCAATTTTTCAAGCAATTGAGCTATTTTCCCACATTTACAGGACAGCTATGCTCCAGGGATTTTCCCCTTTGAGTCCATCCACATCTGTGTGGCCCACATCATTTTAGTTTCATATTTTATGATCCATTGTCTATCCCATGTGACCACAGCTAACCCCATTAAGAATATGGGGTTTGGCCACCCTCTCCCCTGGGTTCCCACCAGCTTCTCCCAGATGGGTCCTGTTACCTCACAGGATGCCTTGTGGTACCCATCTTTGCCCTTCTGGATTTGGAAATCTGAACCTGGCTCCCTTTTGATGGGCTCACTGGATGCTGCTGGAACTGCGACACTTTCCCAGGCCCACATCCTCATGTTTTTCCTGGACTCCTACGATTCGTCTATCCAGCCACACTATGCCAATTGTTCCACTAAATTTTACCCTCACCCTTCTTGGGAGACCCACACCCATGCCCTTTGAGGCCCCAGGGATTACAAACCGACATAAGACATTCTATTTGGATTTTGCATAGTTTATGATATTTGGTGGGGGGAGACTTACGAACACACAGATTCTTATAGATTTTTCCTTTTCCATGTTTGAAATTCACACACCATCTATCTCCCAGCTGTAGTCTTCCTCCCTCGCCATTCGCCAGTTCTCATATGGCAGCAGCTCCACCCCTTTTGCCCAGTGTTCTTTGCATTGCCCCTGCTCACCCTGGATCAACTTCAGCTTTTCAGAGGAACATCTGCGTTACAGGCCATTTGTGACCTTTTGTGTTCTTGGCCCTCCCCTGCATGAGGGAGCTTCATTATTGAGAACTGAGAGATTCATTAGTGTCCTCTTCTTTATCCCTGTTCTATGTTCCATGAAACTTAGGTATAGAGGTTGTATTGTAGATGTGTCACTTAGACCTGGGCATTTCATAGACAATGTCCGTGTGTGACCAGTTGTTATTTTTGCAGTTCTTGGAGTTGAATATATGGCATCACACCTCCTAGATAATTAATCTACCACTGAGCTGTGCTAAACTACAAAAATCAATTGAGTCATTCATGAATTAAATAATATTGTTGTGTGTATAAACACAGAAATGTCCAGTAATGTCTTTATAGGTATGGACATTTTTCAAATGAATGAGAATATTTATCATATTTTCATATGTCTGGTGATACATCATCTAAGCCATTTTCTGTATTTTATTGACTATAAGAGGAATCATCTTGAACTTTATCGGACATTTGAACTAGATTCATAAAGGTGTCATTTAAACTCTATACACTTTATTTTTCTCACCAAAAAAAAAATAATAGCATTCTACTTTTCACCATTATTGTGACAATTAAACAAAAAAATTCAGGGCACTTTTACTGCTTGGCACTCAGCAAATGGAAAGTGCTAGTTCTTAGTTACATTTTAGATTTAAACGAGAAAGAATTTCCAGAAATGAGACAGATATTCAGAAATGTTTAGACTTACATGCCACCATCTATTGAAATGTTGCAGACAAGATCTTTGGAAAGCTTGGAATAGAACAGCGGTTCTCAAATTGGGCTATATAAAAGAATTTCTGAAGGAAATGTTTATGTTGCAAAAAATCAAATAGTTACTCTCAACCAGTCCCATCAGATGTTCCCAGAACAAGTGCCTGGAAAATGGGTATATCCTTCAGTGATCTGCTTCTGGAATACAATCAATTTAGAGACTCTTTAAATGAATGCCCAAATCCAGAAAGCCAACTTTATAAGCATTTAGAGATGTTCATGTCTCTTATATCTGACAGATTTGAGCATTGCCCCAAATGTCATCCATGTGTCCATGGTGAATAATATTTCATGTTGATGAGCATCATTGCATTTCTTTGCAGGATGTTTCCAGAGCTCCCTATCACACCACAGCTTCTTTATGGCACATACCAAAGTTTCCATAGAATGACTGATTTTGCATTTCCCAGGATGGTTTGCACTGCCCTGTAAGATATGACTTAGAAGCCTATACTTGACCCTTCTTCAAATAAGTGTGGAAACATCTCTTCAGTTTATACTTCTCTACTCTACGACTTACTAAAGCTCCAAGACCCTGGTGTGTTCTGCAGTCTCCAAAACAGACATATACTTGGACTATTCAGGCTCGTTAGATCCCAGGCTCCTTACTTGGCATCTATGCAATAGCACTTTTAAAGAAAAGCTTTTAACAGAACACAGTTTGGGAAAAGGTAGAACTTCTAGCATTACTGTCCAAACACAAATTTTAAATGTGGCATAATTTCATAGTTTCTCTACCGTCATTTGATCATTCAAAGTAAAGTTTAGGAGGATATTTCTGAGATTCTGAAACTAGATTTGAGTTCTTAGGAAACTCTTCAATTTCTCCCTGAAAAATAGTGTGTTACAACTTCTTTATCACCCAGAGTTATTGCTTCACTGTTTTTATTAAATTAAATTCCTGATATGCTATAGGAGAAGTTCATTTTTGTTGTTATTAAGGAAACAACAAAACCTGGCTGGGTGGAGCATGGCTGCAATCCCTGCACTTGGGAAGGGCAGGCCAGAGGATTGGAAATTAAGTCCAGTTTGACCTACATAGTGAGTTCAAAGCCAACTCAAGCTATATGGTGAAATCCTGTCTCAAGAACCAAATAACAAAGAAGTAATAGGTAGAGAATGGGCCTCAACTAGCCAGAATAAGAGACACATAAAATGTTCACCCACTCTGTCTCACTCCTGTGGGGAACCCAGACTGCCAAACAAAAGGGCACACAGGCTCAGCAGGTATTTTCCCTGCCACCAAAGGAAAGACTTTGGCTATAGTGCCTTTCTATATGACATAGAAATTTATGAACTGTAACGTCCATCTAAATAAATCCCATTCACACACACTACTTCAGTTCTGGATCCTCCAACTTCCCTTTATAATGATGGAATTTTAAAGAGTGATTTCATCTGTACCACGTCTGTTAGCAGTGATGCAGTGCTGCACCTGTGCTGGACTCACAATACTTTAAAGTAGAATTTCATCCTTCATTGATCATATGGAATTGAAATTATGAAAATAAAAAGGCTAAAAGGTAGTTGACTGCTTTTTAATCATCCTATTTGTTCAATTATCAGCTGGCCCACACTTTTAAGTAACTTCTAAGCCACCAGTAAGAGAGGAAAGCTGCATCTTTATGAATTTAAGAACTTCAGCTTGTTTTTTTTTTAGAAAAGAGATATGATGTATACAAAGTTGAACCAGTCTAATCTCTGATTTGAACAGACTAGCAGAATAGACATTTCGATTCTTGACCTAGAAAATAAAAACAAATCTTCCTAGAAGAGAGACGGGAATCCACAGCATGACTAAAATGGTGCTGGGTACCAAATCACTGCGCACCTACTGTGAAATTGGGCAGGGTTTTCCTATTCCCACTTTAACTTCCAAAGAAAATGGTCATTTAAGTGGAGCTAAATGGATTGCATGTGTTCACTCAACTTGTGAACCTCTGCAGTGTGGGGACCAAGTTCACCATGTAGTCTCTGGCAGATCATGCTAACAAATGTAACATTAGTTTTTATTTCTATGTTACTATTTCTGCAGTTTATAATACCTGAAAGCATGTTTAAATCCTTTTATTGAGTTATTCATCTTTAAAATTCTGCAGAGACATCATAGAAGGTTATAACAATAATTGTATGAGTTTAATTATACCAAGTCTAAACTTGATATGTTTAAATTCAAACCAAGGAAGAGAACATTTTTAAATGACGCATAATCTACAAAGGAACCCCTACCCAGAATAGAAGCAGGGGCATTCAGAGCACAGGTTTTGGACTACACAAAGGTTCCTATCAAAGCCATCTCTGCCTAAAACTATCCTCCTAGCTAGAGAAAGATGAGACAAGATCTCTTCACTGAGTTTCACCTTTTTTCTTAGATAGATAAGATACTTGATATGGAGATACCTTGAAATCTTTTTGGAAAGAAAGGAGGAAATTCTATTATCATTTATCCTTACAATCAACTAGACCCCATGAATGAGGATGAAGATGACAAGGACTCTATGGCACACACTCTAACTGTGGACTGGGACGATATATGTGGATGTGCCCATGTAGCGAACCAAATGATTTGCTGAGTCTTTCCATCTCTAAGAAGCCCTGAACAGGCACCCACATAAGGGACTTTCTCAAGCTAAGCTTTCTAAAGACCACCAATCCTTATTGACTTAGTTAACTTGACCCAACCATCATTTCCTTGTGGAACTATTAAATAGTAGGTCATACAAGCAGATACAAATGTATTCACTCCAAATGCTTGTATATCAATACCAATCTCTGTTTCTGCCTAAAATTACTTTGTAGGAACCCAAACTATTTGCACCAATATGCAAGTAATATGACGTAGCAACACACAGGCACCATGATGAGTCCACAATCTTTTTATTTTGCTTATAGTAATTAAGCTTTAAGTGAGAGATTTTATGTTGGAAAATTCAGGTCAAAGCGTATATTAGCAAGTCTCTTACTTATTATTTTAAACAATGAACTTAATTTTATTCCACTCACCTAACAGCACATTCATAAAGTACAGAGTATACTGGGAAAGAACCCTTCAAGCTACAAACCTCCAACTTGAATAGTTCTCTCTTCCCTCACCTCTTGTTCTAAATAGCAATTTTTTGGTGAATACTAAGATGACTGAAAATTATATGATATCATCATCTATAATGCAAACTATTGCTTTTTGTCCTTATTGGACAGAGTTCTTCTATACTACTGTATTAGTCACTTTTCTGCTGCTGTGATAGAAACACTGACCCAAGCAATTTATAGAAGGAAGAGTTTATTTGAGCTTATGGTTGCAGGGGAATTACAGTCCATCATGGCAGGGAGGCATGGTGGCTGGAGGTGGCTGGAGTAGGAGCAGCAGAAGCTAACCTCTCACATCACCACACAGGCACAGGAAACAAGAGACAGGCTGGAGATCTGGCAAGGCTTCAGAACTCTCTAAGCCCACCCCCAGTGATGTGCTTCCTCCAGGATAGCCACACCTTCTAAAACCTCCCAAAACAGTGCTATCATCTGGGGACAAAATGTCCAAGCACTTGGAGCCTATGGGGGACATTTTCATTCAAACCACCACAACTACTCTGTGAATATGAAAAGAAATGTTTTGATAATCCCTGCAGGATACTGAGATGGATTAGTAAGAACCTTGTGTCGGCCAACATGTTACACCTCACTAGAGGTCAGAAGATGAGGTTGGATCATAACACGTCCAGTTCTTGGAAGCCTGGTCAACTGTAATTACAGAGCTGTATGGCTGGAATGCTGAATGTTACTACTCAAAACACAGCCCTTTTGTTACCACAGTTTCTTTCCCCACTGCTTTAAGGATGAATGAATCTGAGAAAAGACTGTTCTGGGTCCAGGCAACTTTCTCTAGTTTTCTGGCTGTAATACAGAACAGTTCCATATATCCCCCATTATAATATTAGAGATTTCCCCTTTATAACAGATACTCGTAGTAGTTTGTGTGTGGTCACTGTACACTAGATAGCTAATGAATTTAAGATAGATATCAAATAGAGATGACAACAAAGGAAAAATATTTATATAAATAGGGAAAAAATAGGAGTTCCAATAACCAAAGAGTATCTTGTGGTGATCAGACGATAAACATACATTTCTTTTTCTTCATCAAAGATTTGTGATCCAAATACCTGCTAAAGCAGTTAAAGAAGTATAAACCATGCATGTTATGGAAACAGAATGCAAAACATCTAATTTTCTTATAATGTCTTTCACGATTTATTAAGACAAAATTCTATGTGAATCTAAGGCTGCATACTTATTCTTTCTTAAAAGCTTTCGTTTTGCCATTTGATGAATATTGGACAGGAGTGGATTATCTGGATAAAGAGAATTAGTTGAGGTTTGCATCAGTCAGAGACTAAAGCCACTGGTGGCTTTAAGGGAGTGCCTTACAATACAAATAGGCCTAATCTCCTTCAAGCATTGACTTTCAAGAAAGAGAATTTCTCAAGACTTGTGTTTTTAATCAGCTAGATCTGCAACAAGATTGAAAGTAATACGGGTGATAAGGGAAGCCGCTGTGCAGGAGAAAAAGGAACAAGCAAGCAGTCCATGATCTGATTCATGAGGAATGTAAGAGGCTGGGGGGATTAAGAAGTCTCTTGGATCCCCTAACTACTTCTAGCTCTGAAACTGCCATCCAGCGATGCCCCTGCCTGAACCGAAAACATACCATTTGGATGGGAATGAGTTAGTAGCTGGAGGCAGCCGTCGGGATGCTGCTGCAGATGTAGACCATGCCCTCACAGTCCCAGTGTTTCCATTTTTCATGCCCAAAAGCATCAGTGCCAGCTACAAAACAGGTGGAGTTATTCTAGCACGGCTTTGTAAGCAGAGAGGAGAATGGGGGGTGTGATTTACCTGTGATGATGGGGCACCAGTAAAAGCAGATAAGGCTACCACAAAGCAAGAAAAGCAATATCCCCAGCCAGAGATTATGGAAGCTGAACTCTCAGCAGCCATGGCCTGCACGTCTGCATTCACACCTTTTCTCTTACAGGCAATAAGGGAAGTATTATAATGTCTGCCTCTGCTAATAGGACAAAGGAATGTTTGGTTTGGCGTAATGCAATTTTAAAAGGACAATAAATTGAAGGATGAAAATGCCTCTCTAATTTTTCTGACATATTTTCTTTTTATGGAATTTTTAAAAATGATTTCCTTAACTATGTACACACACACACACACACACACACACACACACACACACACACACACGGGGGGGCGTAGTTTTCCATGGGAAAAGAGGAATACGCAGCTGAAATCATTTCAGATCTTGATGTAATTTGCTTTGAAACGCTTGAAAGATAGAACAGGGACCCTCAGGCAACGTCGTCCTTCTCATGCTTTTCTAGTCAGGTCACTTGTTAGCAAGGTAAAATGTGATCTTATGTCACTGCTTTTGTCTGATCTCTTTCTTGATTTTTTAAATTTTCATACAATATAGTTTGATGACATTTAGATCCCCTCCCCATCCACATCTCCCCCACTGCCACCACCCAATTTACTGTACTCTCTTATATATATAATAAGTCTGATTTGTGTCCCCAAATGTCCTTCAGTGTGGGTCCGTCCACTGGGTCCACCGAGAGTCTCATTCCTATAAGACATTGTCTTTCCCCCTCCCAGCGGCCATCATTTGCCAGAAGTTCCTTAGGCTGGGTTGGAATTTCTTACCCACTTCCCCAGATCTCCGTGTTGATATTTTGTCTGGTTTGAGCTTGCATAGGACTTGTGCATGTTGTCACCACTGCTGTGAGTTCATATAAGTAACTGAACAGCTTTCTGGAAAACTCTTTCCTTGTGGTCAGCCATTCCTTCTCGCTTTTAAAATCTTTCTGCCTCCTCTTCTGCAACAATCCCGGAACCTTGGGAGGCAGAGGTTTGAAATAGGTGTCCTATTCAGGAATAAGTACTCTGTGATCCCTTTGTTGATGTCATGTCTTAATCTCAAGTGTGTATTCAGATTTCAGGGATGTTTAAAGTGTTATTATGCCGTATCTGCTACTCAAAAATAATGTTCCCACTGCTGCTTGGGGCCATGGATGAGGACTTCTGTAATGAGGATGCCACAGGAACTCAGGCAGAATGTAAGCATTCCAAAGTCTGCTCTAAAGACAGGGTCAGTGGCCTACATGAGGTGATTCCTAGGCAGTAAGCTAAAGACCAGACTGTACTGACATACATCAAGCACAGAGGATGTTACCAAACCACATTTCCAGTACCTAGAACACACTTATGTTTTGCTTCGCTTTTGTTTTGTTTTCTTTTGTTTTGAGACAGGGTCTCCCTATAGCCCCAGCTGACCTGGAGCTTGCTACATAGACCAGGCTGGCCTGTCTTTCAGAGACTTGCCTCCAGAGTGCTGCAATTTACAAAGTATGCCACCACGCCAGCTACACTTGTTTTATGCCTGCTGATTCACCACTTTACTCCTTGAAAGTCAGCTCTGCTTCCCATTGTCTGGAAAGCTTCTCTTGTTCTGCTAGTCTCCATTAAATGTTTCCAATGTAGGTGACTAGAGCTTACTTTACCTCCTGATCATTCCTACTGGAGGATAGTTTCCACAAAGACAAAAGTGGTGTGCCTTTATTCAATACATTTCTACACCTGGAACAATGGTCTGCAAACCTTTTCTGAACAAGGTTAGACAGCAAATATGTACACACATGAGACTTTGGGGACCAAAAGGTGTTTGTCTCATGTATTTAGCTTGTTTGTAGTGCAGGACTATAAAAAAATCCATCTGTGATGCACATGGAAATATATGCAGCCTAATTCATGTAAAAATTTTGCAAAAACCTGGTGAGCACACTTTATCCTACAGCCTCTAGTCTTTGGGGTTTGCCTTGGCATTGTGCTGGGAACAAATTTTTTCTTCATTGAGAAGGCTCATCTAAGATACAGGCTAAGCTGATGGTAGTACAAGGGTCAGGGGAGGAAGAGAGCTTTTCTTTTCTTTTCTTTTCTTTTTTCCTGATTTGGTATAATGAAGGAATAAGGGTTAGAACAAGTATCAAAGTTTCTGACCTTAAAGAGAAGTCCTTTGTGTGGAAACAGAAGAACTCGGTTTGGCCATCAGGGATGAGAAAGGAATGCTGAGTTACATTTGAACATAGAAAACATGAGAAAGTTCTGACACTCTAGAAACTTTCTGTGTCAGGATCATCTATAGGACTTATGCAAGACATATTCCTGAGTCTCATTCCTGGAGTTTATGACTTGGGGGGCGTGGGCCTCAAAGATTTTCATTTTTATCATGTCCCAGGATGATGTTAATGTTTACTAGTTGGGATCATGCTTCAAGCCCAACCATCCTAGAAAGATGTGCCAAAGTTTCATATCTGAGTGTCAATACTGGAAGTGAATGGAAGGGAAAGAAAGACAAGAACAGAATTTAACATACCAAAAACATAATATCATATATATATAATCCTTCAGGCAAATTATCTCTAGCCCTTTGAGACTAGAGTAATATTCCTTCTGTTCTACCCACACCAGTCTCCTCCTGTGATGGAGTCTTCATGTCCACCCTGTCATCATAGCCTTCACTCCTGTAGTGTTTCCTTGAGTCTCCTGGTTTAGTATCAACAAGATCTACTTCAGATCACTTTTTTCCTGTTCCTCTATCCCCCATGCAAGGGACTTTAGTCTAAAAATCAATTTTGAACATCTTCATAGCTGGCCCAGGATTCCTGATGACCTCTCAGACATTTCCTCTGAGCCCAGGAAGGCCATGATCTTTAGGAAGCATCAAAAAAGATATGGAGTTCAGTAACTGCATTCCCACAAATCATCAGAAAAATATCATGAAAAATATCCATCAACTAAAAGAAACATAAGAGGTCTCAAATCTGAAACGTTAAGCTTAGGGTTAATATTTGTGAAAGAAATTTCTCCCAGTCTTTTTCTATTTAAGTCAGCAACGTGGCTGAGATACTGACCATCCTGCCCTACTTTGGTCTTGTCATGTGTCTCTCTGCTCTCCTAATAATCACCATGACTTTAGGTTTTGGTAATTTTACTGATAGCCACTATTCACCGAATGCTTCCTACAGTGTTTTGTGTTCAAATCCTTATTCCATCTCACAACCATTGCTGGTATAAGTCTTTGTGTCTTCATTTTAGAGAAATGCAGAGAGAGCAATTAGTTTGCTCGAGATGAAAATTGTAATAGGTGAAAGTGAAAGAATTAACCCCAAACTTGTCAGGCCAGAGCCCATCCTCACATGTGCCTTAACACTCTAGATTTACTTTCTTATTTTTACAGGGCTCAGAGAAGAAATGCCCAAATACTGGACATCTAAAGACATTGCTACTGATCTGCATTTATATAAAATAGGGAATAACAAGATTATGTGGATTTTAAATTTAAAGAAAAATCTTAAAGTACTCAAAGGCCTGATCTGTACAGGATAGAACTTTACAGATGTGGAGGCTCACTTGGAAATCCTCCATATTTTATCCTTAAGGAAGAAATTCAGCAAAACTTCTCAACACTTTTCCCATCATTGAAATTCTTGCCTAATGTAGAGAAACAAACTGAATCCTACATTAAAGCAAGAACCTTTCCTTAGTGCTGGTTATGGACTTAGCGGTAAGGAAACAAGCTGAGCTGTGAACCAGAGAGGCGTGATGATCCTTTCTTCTTTTCTTCTTTACTTTTTCAACTGATGCGTTTATTGGACTTGGCAGGAACTGGTTACCACAAAACAGGGCAGAAACTAGTTACCACAAAGTCCCAGGCCACACTGATGATGGCCTAACGAAAGCTGTTTCATAGCATGCTCCTTTCACTTAGTCTTCTATCTGCAGTATTCTCTGTCAACTCCCAGGATCACACGCAGGGATGCATAGCACTAATAATAAGCACTTTAGAGACTTGCTAACACACCAGCAATTCCCAACCCAGACTGCATGACATTCATGTAAGAAGGCCACAGCACTTACCTAACCCTTCCTCTATGGAAATATTAATCAATTGATGCTTACTGAGTACTTAAAGTGCCCTTGTTCCTAGGTAGGTATTGGTAACTCAGTGTGGCAACCCACAACAAAAAGTAATTTGTATCATTTCAGGGTAAAACATTTAAAAACTGGTAGATGACATTCTATGACCATAAAAGCGTTGGTGGAAAACACCAAGATAGAAGGCTTTATTAGAGTCAATGTCTAGAGGAGCACTATCTGGAACCATAGATGGACTTTATGTGAGTGAGAAATAATTTTGTAGTTTGGTATGTGGCTCAGTAACAGACTGTTTGCTTAGCATTTGTGAGGCCTTGAGTTTCTTCCTCAGCTCAGAAAGAAAGAAGGCAGAAAGAGAGGGGGGGGGAGGTTTGAGAAAGAAATCTTACTGTTATTTATTTTAAAATAAGTATTTGTCACTATAGTATAGCATCACCTATCTAAACTAGTACAAGTACTCACTAGTACTAAGTTATCCTGCCAGATAAAATCAATGTCCACCTTCTCTCCTTCAAAGAGACTATAGCTATGTTTAAAGAAGAAAATAAAAACCAAGTATAAAAAGACAAATGAGAGAAATATTCTGAGGAAAAAATGTTAATTCATGCAGTCAAGGGCCAAGAATACAAACTTGAAATCAAAAGCTAGTCCTCATGAAAACATGATACGATGGCTTGAAAACAGCATTAAATGATGTAAATCCTGAATTCTATTAATTCAATTTTCATTTTCATTCTTATTTAATTTGAATATATTTATTACATTGCTAAACATGTTTTTAAATATTACATCTTAAATTATGTGTATGTGTGTGAATGCGTGTCTACCACATGTGTGCAGCTTCAGAGATCAGAAGAGAGCACATGACCTCCTGGGTTGGAGCTTAGTTCCAGGCACTTGTGAGTTACATGATCTGGGTGTGGATGCTGAGAACCAAACTCTGGTTTTCTAGAAAAGCAGCAAGTGCTCTTAACCACTGAGTCATCTCTCTAGTCTTGGACTTCTTATTTTAAAGACATGAGAAAGTTATGGCACTATTATAAAACAGGAAATAATAATAATGGAAATTGTGTGTAAGAACAGTGGCTGGAACAGTTATCACAGTTAAAAAGTAAAGGAACTCATTTAACTAGGCTTTTCCATGGTGTGTACACAGCAAGGGCTTTCAAAGAGCAAATAAAGGCATTGAGCTGAAGAAGTTCATAGGAGAGTGTCTTGGCCTTCAGTCCTACAGGAGACAGGGCTATGAGCAAAGATAGTGGACTGAGCATGTAAAGAACGCGGCAGAGGCCATGCCACAAAGACAAGCAGCCTGGTAAGAAATTCTGGAGTATTTGTGGATGAGAAACTATCCAGCTTTTGGAGTTGTGGTCCCCTCCCATGAGCCAGAGTTGTAGCCCCCTCCTATGAGCTGGAGCTGTGGTCCCTCCTGTGAGGTGTGATTCCACGTTCCTCTGGTGGTGGGCTGATGGGACAGCATGCTGGAGGATGGAGGCAGCAGTTTTGGCCTTCTCTGAGTGGTTGCATCCTCCATAGTCCCCTTCTCCTGAGGTCCCAGGTTGTGCATGGCAGTGGCTTTGCCTCTGTGTTAGACTCATGATGGGGTCAGGGGAAGTTTCTGTTATTTGCAGATTCTAGTCTTGGAAGGATGGATGCTCAAGAATGGACTTCCCACTCCCCTTGATGGCCAGTTACGGTCTTGACTCCACAAATGGTCTTGGGTACGCAGGCCCTGATTGGAGCTCTCCCACTTACAGGCATCAAGAGACGCTCCATCATTTTTCTGTTGCTCTTCTACAGCCCCGCGCACCGTCACCTGTGCCCTACAGAAATTGTAAAGCACCTAACTTAACTTTAGACTGGGAGTTAGGGAAGTTGGGGGGTGGTGGGGATACATGAAAAATACATGATATCCATGTGTGAAGTTCTCAAAGAATCAATAAAAATCATACGTTAAAAAAATCTTCCCAGCCTAAGGGCAAAAACTAGTCAGCCTTTGGACAGCGGGCAGCCCCATCCTGTCTTCTACCCCATCTGCCCCACTTCACTTTTGTTTGCTATGTATGTGTGAATGGTGCATCTGAGCTTGGGATGCCCACCCCATAGGGAAATGAGCAGGAGGAAGGTTTCTGATGGCTCTATTTAAGTTGTAATTGTTACAGCCAGTTGCTGGAAATTTTTCTGGTAATCCCATTCATAGACGATGACGCCCTAGTGAAAAGCACAATAACTTCAAAATCTTCTTGATCCTCAGATATCAGGCCTTGGGAATTCACATTCTCCATGTTCTCCTGGTTTTTTAGCATTGTGTTAGAAAGTTTAAATAACAGCAGATCAGAAACATAAATTTTTAAACCAGAAAATGGTACTGATACTTAGGAGATACACATCAATTTCACTTTAGTTGAATGGATTTGGAAAGCTAAACTGATAATCCCCTGAACATTTTCAGTGTGTACACTCTGCCTTTCAATATATTTAATCCACTCTCCTAGATCATTACACAAGTGTTTTGTTTTGTACCAGGGGAAATTTTGATCTTACTTGATGAAGTACTCAGTCACCTATAATCTTGTGAGCGCCACGAATGATGATAATTGCAATTTATAGAGTAATCTGGAATGCAGAACACAATGTGCTGAGTCTGAGGGCTGAGGCAATTGTGTCTTTACTTCAGATCAGCAGAAAATTCAAAAAAAGACCATCTTTTGAGCATTGCATCCAATTGCATTTTCTCTGTTTTATTAACTATAGTCATTAAGGACTCATTGACGAAAAGATAAGGTTGCCCTACAAGTTCAGTTAGGAAATCTGCACAGGAAGGAGACTGCACAATGTGGAATCTGTAAAGCGCCATGGAAGAGGCAGGGAAGGCTCGGTGCACTGGGAATTAGGCTGAATTGATGCAGATCTTTGGAGTTAGGTAAGGCTATCTTAAAGAGTCAGATAACCTTGAACTTTACTCCTCATCGGCTAAAACATGAAAATGTAAATGGCCACTACAGTATCTCTCGTTCCTCAAATTCTATGACTGTAGGATAGAATGACATTTGTTACTCTTCTATACATGGATAAATAGTGCATGCCTGTTTTTGAGACTCCTGGCAATAAATGGTCTCTTCTTGCAATGTTGAACATGCTTTGTTTGGGTTTGTTTATGTCTGCAATCTTCATGGCTTTTCACCTCACCCAAAGCGTCCTTGCTCTTCCTTGATGCCTTGCAATTGTCATTTCATGTCTTTTATCACTCTGGAAACCAGGTAGCAGTTTGCTGGTATGGAAGCTAACGTTGGTTCTTGAAATTCAAGAATCACCTCGAACTCACTTGTTTCCCATTAAGAAAGGGCTTGCTGCTTCATGTAGATTGACAGAATGACCAAAATGATCCCCAAATAAGTGGACAAATGACTGGTTTCACATCGGGAAGGCAGAAGTAAAGTAGTACCAAGTGCCTACTATTTCAGTGCAACCAAGCGGGAAAACTTATTTTCAACTCCTGTTTCTTCAGGGCCCAGCAAGATGCTAAGCAACACTGTTCTTGCAGCATTTTGCTGGACAGCACTGGCATGCAGTGAAAATAAAATGGGATAGAGCACCTTTAGAAACAACTTCTTTGGGGCTGGAGAGGCAGAATGGAAGAGCACTCGCTACACATCTGCGAGGGCCTGGGTTTGTTCTCCAGCCCTCTTTAAAAAGAAGAACAAACTCTGTGCAATTTATTACTACTATCGTCTGTTTTTGTAAACTCTGGTATGTAAGAATGCTTTTCTTAACATTAATAAATATTCCAGGAAAATTTCAAAACAGTAATAGTACCCCCTTGTACCTTCAAATGATATGAATTTCACGTTTCAATACTCACAAAGTTTTACAGAAACAAAACTGTGCCCACTTTCAATCTCTCCCGGCTTTTATGCCAAAGTTGCATAGGTGAGTGGTTGTGACAGAGACATGTCCACAAAGCTCGAAATAGCTATGTATAAGATACTTGACAAGCAAAATGGATGCCTGTACAAAAGGTCACTAGGTTCTACTCCTTTCTTAAGGGTCACAATCAGTATGCAAAACAAATGGCTTCACATATAGGGACCTGCTTCTTCTCTAGTAAGAGTGTAGAACCTCAGCTGTCAGAGGGCTGCTCCGTCTCTCATGGGGAGTTGACGTGCCTCCTGCTATCAGAGTGGGCTCCTCGTCACTTCAATTTTCTTTTACATGGAAACAGAATTGTAAAAGAAAAAGCCTTCTAATACATGTCAGTTTTAGACAGTAAAGAGAGCTATTGGCTAGTTGTTTTCTTATTTAAAGTAAGATATTTACGTTAAATTTAGGAAACTTCATTGAATATTATTCATTTCACGATTTCTTTTCATCCATAATAATTTATCAAGATCTTCTTATTCTAACTCAAACAGAGCTTTTTCTAGAGCTTTTAGTGTGAGAACATTTATAAAGAATCCTGCTCCACTGTCAACACTCTCAGGATGTCCCTTAATCTTTTAGGGACCTGACTCAAGCCAAGCCAGGATTTGTGTGTTCAACACAAAAATGAATTTCAGAACCAGCCAGTTTGAAGTGGAGATTGGAGATTTTATTACAGATATTTTAATGAAAGATGAAGCATGGGGGTTGAAGTAAAAGTGATATCCAGGGGGAAAAAGTAAGACAGACAGTCCTGAGGCTCTAAGAGAGCCACAGAGAGTAAGATCCACCCTTGTGTAAGTGTGGGATTCTCATAGACCAGTCAAACATCATTGTCTTAGCTTGGGCTGTAGATACCATGTTGGCAGTTCTCAAGTTCCATCTCAAGAAGTTATTAAGAACCCCCCTTTCTCTCTCTTTTGATAATTGAGATTGTAGGCATTCTGTGGAGGTGTGTTGGATGTAGTATAATCTGATAAGGTAAAGCCAGGGGCCACTAAGCCTACATGAGGATTTTAGTATATGTCTTTTCCCTCTACATGGGGTTTCTGGTAAGATTCCCTAGGAAATTGCAGGTTACAGCAGGGAGGGAGAGAGGCCTTAACAGTTGCTAAATGTACAGCAATTCTTGCTTTTCTGCCAGGGAGAGGCTCCCACCAGACTCCAGGGTGAGGGCTCCTCTTCCTTCTCCTTTCCCCCAGATTTTTCCTGACTTTCTATCATACCTCACTAACCATGAAATTGATACAATGGAAACAAAAGATCTAAAACTTTTCTTTAATGAAATTAGGTAACTAAATGAGATCCTGGAAGCCCTTTCCTTCCAGCTGTCCATGGGAATGCACTATTAGAAAATAATAGTGACTCTGTTTTTAAAAATTAGCTAATCCTACCAAATAAAACTTGTAACTAGGAGTACCAGTTACTGGCAAAGTAAATATAAGAGCTGGATAATTCTGTAGTGGAATATCACTACTGAACAGAGGGATTTGTTTCCAGCCTCTTTGATTGCTGGGACAGCCCTCAAACTAGAGCCAGGATAACGTATCACCAAGGGCACAATGACCATAAAAGCTGAAAGAAGACAAAAATAAACCTCTACCTGCCTTTGTTTTCTACTGGAGAGGAAAAAAAATCACTTTGCTCAAAGTATAGCATTAATTACAATGTATGCAAACCAGCAATTCACAATTTTTCCATTTGCTGCTATTTTTTATGCATCTTGTCCCTTTGTGTTTTATCCCAAATTTGAAGGGAAAAACATCTCTATCTGCTAGCTCAATTTTCCATGAATATTTATTGATCAACAGGATCATGATCACTTCTAATAAATGATTTCTGTAGAGGATCACATTATGAACCATTGTAGTCTGTATATCTAAGAAAATCCTGCCATTGGTAAATTCTTTCTTGGTTGGTCACATCATCTGTGTAATGAGTCACCACAATGGCCAAGTGATTCTTCCAGCTCCAGTTCAATGAGTGGGTGAGTTGTTATCTCACTGATTGATGGTGATGAGGCTCTGGAAGCGATACAGCTCACATGCTGATAACGCCAAGTGGCTGAAGGCCACCCCTCTCTACCCTTTGGCTGGTAGTTATCTTGAATAACTCGGAGGAAACAGCAGTTCCAACAGCATGAGCTGGGTTCAGTGGCTCAAACTGGCCATTTTCTTCTGCTTAGATCATCACTCTACCCAGACACTGCCTGTTGGTGGCCTTGAATGGTAAATTGAAAGGAAATCCAAACACACTGTGATTTCCTGCTTCTTGTTCTCAAGTGTAATGACATAGGGTGTTCCCTGTAAAACTCTCTTAAAACTAAAAGGCAATTATGAAAGAAGCATGGCCTAGAGATTTGTACAATATATGTAACACGAACTCTGAATGTGATTTTCAATATTTACATAAAGGTCTAGGCAAATGTTTAAATTTGAATGTGGTCCTACACACTTACCTGTGAAGTGCTGGTTGGTGCATTTTTATCCCAGTAGACGGTTCATTTCTGATCGTTTATGATAAGGACTAAATTAACCCCTAGAGAGTGCATGTTTTATATTTTCAGACATCATAAAAGTGTATCTTTAAATCTTGTCAGGATATTAGTCTACTAGTGCTTAACTTATGCCAGCTACTTAAGATTTTAAATTTAATACTTCAAAGTTTAAGTAGGCCTCATATTCAAGAATATTTAAAATGAGAATTTCTATATGTACAATCAAGGATTCTTTTCCACCCATGTCAAATTTTAAAGTAAAAATATTCTCACTTATACATTTGGGGTAATAATTTTTAGGAATGATGCGCTGAGGGAGAATGTACAAATGACTGCCACATGTCATGCATCAAGCCTGTAGCTCTTCACGTTGTTTGTGAATAATGACATGGTTTTATTGCTTTGGAACTTTTTAATCAGGTGCTACCAAAGATAATAATTCTCATAACAATTTCCCAGTTTTCTAAACGTCAGTCATGACAATCTTGTGCAAGCACTTTGGTTTTATCATCACACCCTGCACTGCTGCCTCATTAATGCATCAAGAGTACCTTCAGCACTGCCCTCCACTGCCAGTCCTCCTTCCATGGGAGGCAAGGAGGTTAATCATATCTGTGCAGGTGGATTTCACAGAGCTGAAAGCCAAATCCTTCTGTTCATTCAAGAGCATCATCTGTCTATAATTAATACTCTCTGCTTAAAATAAAAAATAAGTATATCTCTATTTTCTCAAATTTTACCCAGCATTGAGTTCTTATTTGTTTATTAAGCTCATTTTTTCATGGATATTTTACTATTTCATAAGCTTGCTATTGATCTGGAATCATGATAGATTATTGTTCATTCGTTGAAGTCTCTGTTTTTTTCTTCTCTCTCTCTTTCTCTCTCTCTCTCTCTCTCTCTCTCTCTCTCTCTCTCTCTCTCAAGCCTATTTGGTTCAAATTTGTTATTTTCGCGTATACTCTAAAATTTTAAGCGTATTTATCTTTATTCTTTCTAAATAACCACATATAATAAAAACTAGCAAAATGAACCTGCTTCCAAATAAAAATGGCTCTATTTATGTGATTTCATATTCACACATCATAAACTCTTAAGCAATCTAATATCTTTAAATGATTGTAAACATAATAAAAATGAGAATTTGGAAATCAGTATAATGCAATACAATGAGATTAACAATTCCTGGTGACTAGAATCTATGCGTTGCATCACTGTGAGTTCAGTGCAGAATCCTGTATGTCACAGTCAGTAACTACTTTTGAAGATGGGCATGGACCTGCAGAAATGTCCCCGGGATGGGAGCTTTATCTTCAGGATGTGGTGACCAGTTTTCTCAGGACTTACCACCTTACCTGTACTGGTGTTGGTGATAGTGGTGCCATCTGTTTTTGTCATCAAATTCATGTTTTGTTTTGTTCTTTCCACTTTCTCATAGAAATAAATAAATGATCAATATGGTGATCATCTTCCAGAACAATGTTCTTTCTACCTGCTCATTCCAACAAGATGTCAAGTTTTCTGGGTCGTGTCATCCTGTCCCAACATGAAGATGGGGTGGTTTCTTCAAGGGAAACAGCAGTGGTTGAAGCAAACCCAACTATTCATACAATTCTGTGTCACCACCAACTCTCTTTCAAGGCACTTTTCAGAAATCAGTGTATCTTAGGACATTATGCTCTGCCCATACATCCTGGTGCCAAGATGGAAGAGCTCCAGAGTGGTGGGCATACTTGAGAGCAGATGGCAATGCCTACTGCTGTGTCCAAATAGGCTGGTGGGCATATTTTAGCTGATATGTCTGTGAGCAACAGTAAGAAGTGAACCATTCCACTCCATTTACCACCACCCAGGGCTATGCACTTTTGAGTAACCCTTTTTATAGAGCCTGCATGCCAGTTAAAAATAAATAAATAAAATAAATAAATAAATAAAATACCACTTTCTCTGCTTTCAATTACTGTCATCATAAAAATAAGATAATTTTATGCCTCTTCTAATGTTTCCCTTTAAGTATTTCATTAAAGCACTTTTGTATAAATAACATATTAGCATCATATACTAATTGAAACACATTTACCCCTGAGTTGCTTAAAATATATTTTCAAATTTTCAGTGCTTCCTAGCCCTTCAATATAGCTCTCTCCAATTCTAATTAATTTGCATTGCAAAAGCAATGAGTTTGATCTCAGCTGTAGATGTCACAGTGACTTATTCTTTCAATGTGGTGATAATTGGTGTCTGGTTAGTTCTATTCATAGAAACCATGGTCCATAAAAAAGTAATCCTCACTCGCATTACACAGCATGAAGCTTCCAATAACACCTATACACTTTCCTTGTAGGAAATATTTTTTCTTGAAAAACATATAACCACAATTGTAGAAATGCATCCAATAAGCAAATCTAACTGCCCAACAGTAGCTCAAGTAGAGTATAAAGTCCCCTGCTAATGTATACTCAGTCCTACTAACTGTAGCACAGATGTTAGAATGTCTAAACGTGATCCAGGCTGGCAACGCATGTGTCACTTTATAAAATAACCTCCAAACCTTAGAAGGATTCAACCTATAACATGTATTCAATACAAAGATGGTCCGTAGCATGCAGTGCAGTCCACTGTCATGTTTTAGTGTGTAATATTTAGATACATGTGAAGGAATGAACATGTTCACTCCGTGGATGTTTGTTTGAAACATATAAGAAAATGAATAATAATGAACCAGTATTCAAACAGAGAATGAGGTTCAAATCCTAGAAAAGCCCTGTGGAGAATTATTGTCAAAATGGTTCAACCCTCCTCATCACACGTCCCTAGTGTGTGAACATCATTGCACTGTCTTTTTAAAGTTTATCACAGTGTACACACACACACACACACACACACACACACACACACCTTTTAATTTAAAGAGTCATCATATTCTGCTTTTATTTTCTGTTTCTAATCACATTTATTTCTAAAACTACCTGCACAATTTTACGAAACTATATTCTGATCATTTTTTCCTACCGCTACACAAACGCTTTTTAGCATAATTCTACCAGAGAGTGTGCTTCCATGCATTGGTTACAATCCTCACATTTGTACCCAGCTTTTTTCTAACAAGGAAAACATCGTGTGTGTGTATTTTACTCCTAGTGAACATGTGCACATGTCTCTTGAGGAACAGAAGTGCTAGTTTGTAATATGATCAAATCATTACTTTTATAAGCCCATTTTCAAAACAAGGTCAATATACAGTTTCTCTGCCTAGCATGGTGGTATATGGAAGGAGACCCAAAATTCAAGAGCCTAAGGCAAGAGACAGGAGGATTACCATGAGCTTGAGGCCAACCTGGACTGCAAAGCGAGACCCTGTGTCAAAATTTAAAAAACAACAACTGTAGTTTCCCCAAACTATAATTTAAATTTAAAACCCAAAGAGATGATTGTAAAAATAATAAACATAATTATAATTAATTTTTACATTATTCATTTTACTGAAGCCATTGAAGATACACAAAATTATAATAATTAAAATTTAACTAATAGTTACTAAAATAGATAACAATAATATCAATAATAATAAATTTTTCTATGAGACCACAGGATAGAGTCAAGAGCAGGAGGCAAAGCCAGAGTTCAGGGGTAGAAAAAGAAATAATTTTTCAGAGCAATATTCATTATTAAGGTGTGGCTTTAATTACTACTTGTTAATTTTTACACAATTGCACAGCATCTACACGCTTACTTTAATAACCATAAATTGGCATTTTTAAACATTTAACCAATTCTTATAAGCACAAGCTCTTGGTCACTGGACTATTATATGACAATTCCAGCGCACCCCCCAGGGGCCACCTGTTAAGAGTTCTCTGGATAATCTTTATGAACTCATATGAATTTATTTCACTTATTTATGTGTATGAGTGTTACACCTGCATGCATGCAAGTGCACCAATACCATGCAGTGCCTATGGAATGACAAGTCTTTGGATCACCTGGGACTGGAATTATGGATGGTTGTTAGCCACCATGTGGGTGTTCATATTTGAACTGGGGTCCTCTGCAAGAACAACCAGTGCTCTTAAGTGCTTAGTCCTCATATGAACTTAAAATGTGTTTTGTGTATGTATTATACCAGAAGCAGTACTGAACTTTGTTTTCTTTATCTAATTTAGATCTAAGCAATTTTTCCATTTAAATGCGCACAGCATTACCTCATTTTGTACAACTGATCCATGTAGTATAATTTAATAAGCCAACAACAGAACTGAATATATATATTTATATCCAAATAATGCCTCAATAAATATGCAGTGTGTTCTATGCCTATGGGAGAATATTCTCTAAATTCTTTACATACAGGTAAAATTTCCTGGTCATAATTTTGATATATTCTGAATATTAATGGGTAATTTAAAATGTTTTTTAAGAAAGCTAGGACTGTGAGTGGTTTGACGCTTCCCCCACTCACAATCTATTAGATTAGGTAAGGCTGTCACAACCTCATTGATGTTGACTGAAGACGAACCAGAAACAAAAGACATTATTACAGTAGAAGTAGTCAAGACAGTCAACATTTTCTTATGGACATTTCCCAGGTTTGGACGCCACAGTGAAAACCAGGTGTTAGTTGCACATTTGTGGGTTGTTTGCAAAACACTCTGAGCTTATGAACATGGATCATTCATGTTGGTCAGTGAGTGACTGTGATCCAAAGAGAAGCATCTTTCTTACATTTGTAGTACACAAGCACAACTTCTCCGTTGGGTAATACCATCATATAAGCATCCATGAGACAGCAGAACATTGCAAACTCAGGTTCTCTTAATGGGATGAGCAAAAGCATGATCCTCACAGAGAACTGTCTCCCAACAATTTCCTTGAAAGGCAGATTCCACAGCCTTCAATCAGTACACATGGGGGTTACTAACTTGTGGCCATATTAAGTCTTTCTGGGTTTCTTGGTTAACTCAGGAATATCAGCTTCTGCCTCTAGAGATGCTGGTTTGGTGCCCCCATCTAAGTCCTAATTTCAGGGTTTATATTGTGTTACCTTTTGGCAGAAACCAGGTTTCCCCAAATGTCCTCATGACAGGGATCCAGAAAACAGAATGTCTAATAAGTTTGCAGGGCAGAGAGCACATCTCCTCTCTGAATTGGCGACTGCGCAGATCTAATTTCCTGTTGCACTTATGGATGGAAACCAAGTGTTGCCTCATAGTCTTAGGTTTCAAGAGGAGAGACTTTTATCCAATGTTGCTGGAACAGTTCAAGTTGATGATATTTTCTTTTTTTTTTAATTGAGAATTACATAATATGTATATAATGTATTTTGATCAAATCCATAAATCCATGCCCACTCCCTCTACTCCAACATTCCCCCTTCTGAAGAGGTAACCCTAAAATCTTTTAAGGATTATGTACAAGCTCCCAAATACTTTTGACATTTTTGGCCTTTGGAACAGAGTATGTTGCTAACAGGCCCAAGGACATTTTTACTTTTAACCAAGAAACTGGCTACATTTGTTTGGAGTCTTTTTACCCTAACTGCCTAACCAATTCCTACCTCTTATCACACCATCCTCTGAAGGGGTTACCCAGACTGCCAATAGGGAATAGGGACACAGACTACTGTGGCTTCTTTCATGCTGAACAGGGATGAGGGTGAGGCAACTGGAGTACCCCTTCAGTGGGTCTATCTAAAAGACTCCTAAATTGCATAGCTCTTGTCTCTAAGGGGAAAAGAAAGTCCTTGAATCATGAATAGGAGATGTGAAGGAGAAGCAAAGGCAAGAGAAATTAGCATTACAAGTTCTAGACAGGGAACTGGAAGAAAGTCAGAACAGCAATTTTCAAATGTTCATATGAGAGTCCATTGTAGTTTCTTGACAAGAGTTTCCAAAAGCATCCCTCTATTGGGTTCTTCCTCATTTTTCTTTCGTCTTCCAAGGCTGGACTAGTTGCCTGGGAATAGTGGCTGGATACTCAGGTGAAGGTCCAGAGACCCTGCGTGACCCTCCTTTGATAAATGAGCTCAACCATCAACAAGCCCAATTGTGACTATGTTTAGCAACCAGGCTATTTTCAATGATACGAAATGAGAAAGAAAAACTAAGAGCATAAGCTTTGCCATATAGGAATCAGTGCTGACCTGGGCTCACAGTGCTTAGCAGATACCTTGCCATGAAAGCATGCCTCACAGATCTTCCACACTGCCCGAAGCCCATTCATAAAGCTTCCACAGCATTTCCTTTACCTCCCCGCTCCAGTGTATCCTGCTGTTCATTTAAATAAAATGTATTTTCTCATTTAGAATCCATTAAATGTGAACCTTTGAGATTAATCCCCTGTACTAACCAGAAATCATTTGTACCTTCACCCCCCAAAAATGTATATTTATATAGTTTTTGCAACTTAATGTTGGATTGAAAAAGGTGATAACACTAAAAATTTCTAATAAGTGTAGGAATCTGTGTTTGGATATAAGTTTCAGAGTTTTGGTTTCAGTCATAATGTCACATTTCTCTCTCACACAATTATTTTGTACACTGTTTTGATAAACGTTATTTTGAACATTTGGTGCATAGTATAATTTTTGTGGTAATGTAAAAAGCAGTAAAAAAGTAAAGCTAATTTGCTAGTAAGGCAAATTAGTATACCCATCATCTGATAGTGACTCCTTGTTTGTTTTTGCATCAAATACAGCTAAAAATCTACTTGCTTGACATGAATTCCCCTGAGCAGCACAAGCTTATTACCCACAGTCCTCATGTGATACATTTTACCTGTGGAGTTGTTCATCCAAGACAGCCTCTGTTTTGCTTTCTTTTGACTTAAATCTCCTTATGTGCGTCATCTCTGAATAACTTCCCAACCCTGGAAACTATTGTTTAGTTTTGTTTGTTTGTTTGTTGTTTTGCCGTTTTTTTTATTGGGGTTCATATGGGTTGGGAGGTAACCTTAGGGCAAGACCCTCCCCTCAAGAAATGTCCATTCTAATCCTCCTGAGGTGTTTTCTGGAACTTTCTCTTTGTGCCACTCTTGTTTTCAGCAGTCGCTTTAGGCCCACTGCTAGCTGGCTCCTCCTTGGAAGAAAATTTTCTTTTTTTCTTGGGGACACTCAGTTTGCTGCCTCTGCAGGGGCCATTTCCTTCTGAGGTACAGACGTCTTCTTTTTAGGCATAGGAAGGTTTGTGCTGGCCGCAGCAGTCTCCTCGGCGTCACTGACCAACGCCTCCTTGGAGAGAGTGTTCTGAAACAGGTGGCCCTTCCATTACTCCCGAAGAGCCTCCTGGGGCTTTGGTTCTTTCTTCTTTTCCGGTTTTCCTCGTCTCCTCGCATTCCTCTGGAGCACCACTGTTTTTTGAATAAGCCGGGGCAGTGCAGCTAGTTGCTGCTTTTCCTTCTCTGAGTTTCTTCTGCTTTTCCAGCTTCCTGGCAATCTTAGCAGTCACTTCCTCTACCCAAACCATTGCTTCCTTCATGACGTCTAGATTTTTCTGTGGAATTTCCCCAGTCTCCTAGAAAGAGAACCGCTCTTCAACTTGTTCTCGGAGCTTCTCCCCAAATACATCTGTAGGCATCAGAGAAACAATCAATTCGTGATGCAACGCTGCATTTGTTTGCTGGATATCGGGAGATGCGACCCTTGTTCTCGACAGCTGCTCGACCAATGAAGGTGGAATGGAAAATGAGCCGGTATTTTGGTGTGTTACCCTTTGTCTTTAGGGCTCTGCAAACTTGGTCCCTTTGCTGGGACCTGAAAATCATTCAGACTCTAGGACTGGCTATCACCCCCATAGCAGAGGCCTGTATATGTCAGGGAGTACTGTTTAGTTTTTTTAAAAGGGTTCCACATATAAGGCTGCACAATATTTTTCTTCGTTTTTTTTTTTTTTTGTTTTTTTTTTTTCTACTTAGCACAATGTCCTCTAATTTCCTTCATTTTGCAGCAAATGGTAAGATCTCAGTTTTCAGTTGGCTGTCATTTTCAGGACATAATATTCTGCTTCCTTAATCATTTGTGTATTAGCTGATACCAAGTTCTGGCCTTTGTGTATCAGCTGATACCAAGTTCTGGCCATTTCGTTGGTTGTGTGAATAATGTTGACATAAGTAAATACAGACATGTTTGCAGGACGATCGTTTTATGGGGGGGGGCACACAGAAGCAGGATTACGTGGTTGGTCCTATGACAGTTCAACTTTTTAATTTCTTCAGAAACTTCCACACGTGTTCCAATAACAGCTGTGCCAATTTATTTTCTCATTCACATTTATTAAAGAATCTAGCCAGAAAAAAAAAATGTTCTCAAAATTTCTGAGTTTGTGCAGTGGGAGTGTACTTCACTGCAAGGAAATCAAGAGGCTTCCTCAGGCTTGTCTTTGAGCAGATGTGCCATTTACATGCCACAAGTGCAGCAATTTCATAAATGTCTTCAGGAAGAACTGGTTCTTAGCATTTGCTTGTTAAGATTTCTGGCAGGAACAACATTTTGACCTGTTCCATTCATCTTAGGAACAAAATCTTAGATATCTGAATATTCAGTACAAATATATTTGTAGCTTTTTATAAATACAATTTATTAGCAAACATTTTTTCAGAGTTGATTCTGCTAAAGGCTACTTTCATCATGTGTAAATTTTGGTATTGATTTCTTGTTGGTTTTCCAATATTGAGATAATCTTGCATTCTTTATATAATTGCTGTGGCACTGATGCATTGACCCCTTCATGTATTTGCCACATTTGATTTACTAGTATTTGAGTCTATGCCCAGGAGAGAAATTGGTTTACAGTGTCCATTTCCTGGGAGATCGTTTCCTCATTTGAGGACCAAGATACTGTCAGCCTCATATGGGACTGGTATTGTTTGTTAAGTGTTTGCTTTTACTAGTGCAACAATTAAGATCTGATGTTCTCCTTGTATGAAGGCTCCCAACATTTTTTTCTTATTGTTTTAACTTAATTTATGTAGGACCATTCATGTGAGCTATTTCATCTTGAGTGAGTTTGTTTCAGTTGTCTAAAAAGAATTCATTTCACTCACGTCATTGCATTTATTGTCAATAAGTTGAGCAGTATATTCTCTTGTCCTGTTCTCAGCATCTGTAGGATCTACAGATCTCATTTCCCCCAGATTGTTGTCTCTTCGCTATCTCAACTGGAGGCTGTCTGTGTTATTGATCTGTTTTACAAAACTGCTTATTTCGTGGATGCCTGGGTTGTTTTTTGTAATGTCTTTTCTGTTGTTTAATTATTGTTATCTCCTTTTTTTCTTCCTACTCTCCTCCTAGTTTCTTAGGAAGAGTTGGTCAGTGGCTTGGGACCTTGCTTCTTTTCTAAGATTTTATTTTCTAAGGATTTAACATCATAATTTATAATGGCACGTTTTCTTTAGCTGCATCCCACAAATTTGATATTTTGTCATTTCAGTGTTACACAACTAAAAACGCTCCTATTTCCCTTTTAACTTTTTTACTCATGAGTTTCTTAGAAAAATGTTATCTAATTTCCAATGCTGGGAAATTTTCTATATTTTTAATTAATTGTATTATGATCAGAAAACATTCTTTCCATAATGACAATTCTTTTAATTCTATAAAAGTGACATTCTTTCCATAATGTCAATGCTTTTAATTCTTAGAAAAGTGTTATCTAATTTCCAATGCTGGGAAATTTTCTATATTTTTAATTAATTGTATTATGATCAAAAAACAGTCTTTCCATAATGACAATTCTTTTAATTCTATAAGACTTTTTTTTATGACCCAGTATATGCTCCATCATGTTGGACATTCCTGTACTTTTTGAAAGGAGTGTGTATTCTGTTATTGTTGGATGGAATGTTCTGTAAATACCAATTAGGTCAGGTTGGGTTATTATGCTGTTCAATTTACTAGTTATCGCTGGTTTTCTGTTTGTTTATTAGACAAATAGAGTTGAAGTCTGTGACTATAACAGTGGAATTAACTTAATTCTCAGCTCTTGGATTCATACATTTTCCAGTCCCATGGCTAAGTGTACATAACTTTAGGATGGTCCATTTATCACCATCCAGTGTCTCCTTTACCCTTCCCCTGCAGCCTGTTTGTGTGATTTTAATGTAGCCACCTCAGCTTTCTTTTTATTACTGCCCTTTGAACTACATTGTTAGCTTGTGTACTTTTTATCTGAACCTAGCTATGACCTTACATTTAAAGTAAGCTTCTCAACAGAGTCTTTGGAGTTTTTAAAACCCAATGTGAAAAATTCTGAAGTTCAATTGATGTGTTTAGAACATTTATAATGAGATTATTTGCCTGGTTGGTGATCATAACAGCTTTTGTCTTCCTAAGCCTACAAATTATTAGTTATCATTATATTTAAAACATATTACATATGATATTAATTCCATGAATATTTATTCAATTTAGAGTTGTGCTTTCCTTCTTGAGAATTTTGTGTGTACATATAATGTGTTTTGATCAAATCTATCCCCACTCCCTCACCTCCAGTTCCTCTGCTAGCTCTTTTTCTAAATTCACTGAGTCCACTTAGTACTGCCTACATATGCTTGGGTGGAGGGCCATCCATCTACTGGAGAGTGGGTAGCCTCACAAGGACCATCTCCTTCCCTATTCTGGCTCACTTCAGTTGTCACCTTAACACACCTGGGAAGAGAGAAACTCAATCCTTCTGGCCCCTCTTCCATGATGATCCCCTAGCCCTGGGGAAAGGACATGATGTGGATGTTCTACTTAGAGCTGAGCTGTACACAGGCTCTTATTCTCTGCACATAGACCAATCATGGATCTCTGTATTAATCACCATCTACTGCAGAAAGAAACCTCCTATGAAGACTGAGATCTGCACTAATCTATGGGTGTAAAGACAAACTTTGAAGGAACCGTTTACTACTACATCTATTTAGTAGAAAAATAGCATTGAGTTCTCACCTAGGGCCTATGACCTAGCTGGACACTGGCTTTGAGCACAATTATTGGTATCAAGCATAAGTTGTGTCTTACAGACCAAACTTTAAATCCCATGATAAAGTGACTAGTTGCTCCCATTACACTCACACTACTATTGCACAAGTGGGCATATCACGTCAGCCATTGTTGTAGGTCTCAGAGTTCACAGCTGTGTAAAACTGTTGGTTAATTGTCTGCCCCCATAGTATAAATAGAACTTCAGGGCAGTAGGAAAACTAGCTAGTAGAAATGAGTTTTCCATGCTGGTGCCTGATTGATTTCTCCATGTTCTATGTCTCAGCTATATGGTATCTTTCTACAAGTACAGAAATGCTTGCTCATCCAAACATTGCTGCTCTATCCAGATGTAGCCAGTAAATGGAAACATCCTCAGTGTCCATTAAATAATGGCTAGATCATGAAAATTTGGTACATATAGACAGTAGAATATTATTCAGGCATAAAAAATTTAATTATGAAATTTGCAGATAAATGGATGAAGTTGGAAATAATCATTCTGAGTGAGGTAGGACCCAGAAAGACAAGTACTGCATGTTCTCTCGTACATGTGGATGCTATTGTTGAATCTTAAGAAATGTATATTTTACTTGGAGTACACACAGTAGTCAAGAAACTAGCAAAGGAACATGGGAGGAAGGATGTCAGCACACGGGGGAATAGATGATATAAAAGATGATATGAAAGGAGAATAATGGAGTGGGGATGGGAGGGAAGGTTAGAGGAGGGAATATGGGGAAAATAGCTAATACTAAAGACCTGTGGAAAAAAACACTTGGGAATCTAAACCATAGACATTTCCTAAAATGCATACATATATAAAAAGAGTTTAAATGGGGTTACCCTCTAGCAGGGGACAATGCCTCTTTTGAGACCATAAGCAATCAAATGAAAAGTTCAGTGCCAGGTTTGCGCTAATTTTTTTTTTTGAAATGTTAGCCAGAGATGCTCTATCAACCCTCCAAATATTACAGGCTATTGCCATTGCTCTTGGTTACCCTCCAGAATTTGATGGTAGGATCATATTGCTGATAACACTATATAGAAAAATTTATATTTCTTAAATGGTAATGTCTTCACATTCATTGGCTTTTTCATTATACTACGAATTTGTAAATATACTGTGTATAAGTTTACAAGATGTAACTATTCTATATGTTATTACTCATTGTATTTATTAGTCACATTCCATTTATATATTAATACACTTCACCTTAGATTCCATACAATCTGAGAATAACTTGGTTGTGTTTAATATTCCAATCTGTGGGCACTATTCCATTTATCATTCTTAATATTATTACCTGTAACAGTTTAGCAAAAATGAGTCAGTTTAAAAAGAGCAAGAGCAAGGTGTATAGCACATGCCTAGGATCCTAGAACTCAGAAGGCAAAGGCAGGAAGACAACAAATTTGAGCCAGCTGTGAATTGGAGCCTGTGGAAGTGAAGAAAGAAGAAAGAAAGAAAAGAAAGAGAGAGGGAGGGAGGGAGAGAGAGAGAATGTGGATATTTTCAAACCTTGTGAAGAAATAAGTGACTGTATACTCTCATGAATAAACAAATCACCATTTCAATATCTGTCTCTGCCTTAGCTCCCAGTGGTATTATTTGTAGAGGAGAACTTTACCATTCAAAATTCCCTTAACATTTGAAAAATTGCATTATTTCTGAGACACAGAAGAACAAAATAGTGGAATCATATTAGCATGTTTATAACAATACTGACTCTTGTGTTTTATATTCATCCAAAACACTATTAACCTTGCCCGTGTCAAGTAAAAGTCTAAAAACCAGATGTTCTAAAGAGGCATTAGTTTCTATATGGAGGAGAATCCCAGAGGTGAACTTCAAGAAAAGAAGCCACAGAGGTATTCAGGAACCATTGTCTAATCCTACAGCTAGAAGGTGACATTTAAAGAGATGAGATTTCTTTCTTTATTTAGGTTTTTCAATGGTTCTTATTCCTACTGTTCACACAGTACCCAACTGAGGTTTAAGCTTGGAAGTAAATAACACCTGAAAAAATGTTGAAAGTGAGCAGTAGGCCTGTTGATCCCCCAAACTAAGAAAGCACTCACTCTGTACTGAGTCAAAGATTTTAATTAATTGTCTGGTTCTGTTTTGTTAAGTTTCTTTGAGACTGGAAGTTTGTGCAAATTTAATACATGTTATGGTGAAATGTGTAATGTGTATCTGTGTTATTCTCTGTGACTACTCATTTACTTTTCATTACAAATATAACTTGAGCCTGTTAAGCATTGTCCGAAGGGCTGAACAGGTTGATTGTGGAAACTTTCAGAGCCGATAGTAGTGACAGAAACCACTATAATCTTGTAGGACAAATGCCATATTAAAAATACTTAGTTTATATAAGTGCCCTGAAGTCTTGGTGCAATTGCAATATTAACATATGCGTTTTGAGGAATATAACTTTAATAATGACAAAAATCATGTAGTAATTGGAGATTTTCCAGAAATATGCAGTTTCCAAAAATGCAAATATAAGAAAAAAAAACCTTCAACTTCTAAGTATTGCCAATGGGGTTATAAATAATTGAACTATCATTGATTCAATTTCAAGTTATAGCAACTCAGTTGAGAAGGATGCCTCTTGAAAGCAGTTGCTCAAGCGTTACCCTGAGTATTGCCCACTTACAAAGGCAGAAATGTTTTTCAAGTTTGTAATAAAGTGGCATGCTGCCAACTGTTTTTATTATCTGAAACCTTAGCCCTTCAACCAACAACAGAACTGTAAAAATCCCAGTGCTAGCCACTCAGGAAAGTTGACACGGTCACCGCTCAGCCTGTGAAAATATAATCATAAATAGCCAACATTTAAGGAATGACAACCCATGATATTCTGATTTAAGGTACAATCCACAACTGATTTAAAATACGTGATTTGGGGCATTTTTGGCAATAAAAGGAATAATTATGCCACAATGTCACTACTTTGTTTCCCTTCCATGTTTCTCATATATTATACACATTTCTTAGTCTGGAATCTTCCAAAACAGTTTTCAACAGTCTTACAAACATGTCCACATTACTTTTCTACCCTAGTCCTTTTCCACTTATTCAGTCTTATGAATCACACACTCATCACTCAGGTAAAGTACAAGAGGGATTCCCCAGTGGGTCAAACTTTTCAGGTGCGTAGAAGTTCAGGAAGTTTAGCACAAGAGGAATTTCAGTCTGCTACATGGGATTTATAAGTCCTTATATGCTAAAGGTGAATACATTACAATATTAAAGAAGTTTCATGAAATATTTATTCCAGCTCACAAATGAGAAAATTTGGTCAAAAGGTTAAATGACCTGCTCCTGATGGAATGGCAATCTCCAAGTGTATCTGGGCAGTCCTACCTTAGATATACAGTCATTATCTGAATACTGTGTCAGTCACTGTCACCAGGTGTCAGCAGCTAACGCCTGTGGGCTTACCTTGGCTCACGCTTGTTTTGTTAGCAAAGTCTATTAGAATACAGTCATGCTTATTTGCATATCCAGTGCCTGTGACACTTTGCACTATAATTACATCTTTGAATGTTTATAATAGAGATAATATGACTCACAAATTGCCAATGTTTCATTGATCATTTAACACCACTTTTCAAAAATACAAAGTTTTGTGCTATGCAAGCCTACAAGCTTCTTCAAGTCAAAGATAACTCCCACCCAGCCTACCCCAAACATACATGAACACTGACACATTAAATGGGTTTGTTGACTCTTGTGATGACTTACAAATAACTTGAGAAAGTGTTCCATTTACTAGGAAGTAAAGGATAGAAGTCATGGTGAATTAGAAAACCTTGGTGCCTTTAAAATGGCTCACATTTTTCTTTGTCCTGGTGCTGTACACTATTTTTTTAAATGCCATTTGTTTAATCCTCATACAGAAGCTGTCATTTTTTATGAAGTTGTATTAAATTGAGAATATAGAGTCAGCACAGATTTTACTGATCATAGAAGGGTGTCAACTTTTATGAAAAGACATTTTCTTGTGCTTCTGGGGTCTTCATTATTGAAATACCTCACTGCTTTACAGGAAGGCACTGCCCCCTTGATGGCCAGGTTAGCATGGCTGAATAAAACCATATCACCACCACCGTTTCCTGATTTGTCTGGACATCACTGAAATGAGCTCAAGCATGGATTGACTGTTCACCTGCATGCTGATGGTTTATCTTGTGTCTTTGCTTAGATGTTCATCTATGCACATTTTGTTTTAGATTGTGATAACAAAGAGTTTTCAAGATCAAAGGTCAAAACTGCTTTGATAATTCAGTGGGACAATTTGTAGATGCTGATAATGTAACTATCATGAAATGTCCTAGATTCTTTCAACTGAAAGGAACAGGAATTCACCAACTTCGCCTTAAAGAATAAATATTTATTGGGAGATTAAAGTGGAGAAATAACTGGGAAAGAGAAACACAAAACAATTAGAGAGCCAATTCAGAGACTGGAAATTGACTTCTTTTTCTTTCTCTAGGAGCAGGAACTGCTGCTATGATATAATTAGAAAAATGCAAATTATCAGATTCTGTGCCTCCCTTCAACCACAATGTCTATGCTTGCATTTGTCTTATTTCTCTGGTTCATAGTGTCGACTTATTCAGCATGACTACAGCACAGCACCATCCTGTGCACTAGAGTTTCTTTGTGTATCCCTTTGCATCTTTGTACTACAGTGAACATTTTTTTTAACAATTCGCTCATTTTCGTTCAAATTCAAATCCCCTAGAAGTTTGTCAATGATCTAACTAATCATCATTGCCTGTGTTTGAAGAAAACTTTTGCTACTTCCACAACAAATGCTAGTATCCAGCCATTAAAATAGGTGTCATCCTTGGTCACATCAGCTGTGACCAGAGGGTTGGGTCTCCATGTGCAGCCTTTGTCTACTTGACTTCCAGCAATCACCTGTTACCACCTCCTGCCCACTGCTAGGAGTGGAATGAAAACATCAGGGCAGGGCCGCCCTTATCTACAGGCTACTTTGAAATGAAGTTGATAATTTAGAACATAATTAGGGGTTTGGAAGGTGTTCTAAATTCACAGCAATTCAGAAGACAAATACAAGTCAGTATATAAAGGATAGTATTTCACTTGGAAATTAGTCTGTAGAGAATGTTCTTGGGAGAAGCAATATTTTTCTTGTCTCTTCCAGAAACTGGACCAATATGTGGTGCTTAATATGTTATCAACATATACATGTTAAATGAGCAGTGAGCAGCACACACAGTACCCTGAGCCAAGCATCTCAATATTAAGAGTACCATTCCATGATACTTTTCACTGTGTATTATTCTCAGTGAAGGTTATCAGTGTCTGACACACACAAGGACCTACCTTTGGAGCCATGGCACTCATGAAAATGCTGGCATGATGGTCAATGCCTATATCCCAGTGCCAGGAAGATGGAATCATGAACCCCTGGAACTTGCTAACCAGCCAGCGTGGCCAAATCACTGAACTTCATGTTCAGGAAGAGACTGTGTCTTGAAAACTAAGGATAGAAATTGAGAAGAACAACAAACATCAACTTGCAGCCTCTACATGCATGTGCACAAATGTACATACCCATCTGCATTCATATAGGCATGTGTCATACACACATGTGCACACAAAGAGAGTCAATGATTTAGACAAACAAATGTAAAATATTTTTGTATTTATGCCCTCAGCTGAGAGTGTGCAGCAATTACATTTCAAACAGCCCCATTCTGAAAATGTGCCTTATTTAAAAAGAAATCTTAAATCCCAGTTATATCTTAAATCCAAGCCTTATATCTCCTTGGAGATGAACTTGATTTCTTATACAACAGCAAATCATGATGTGTTGGCTGCATTTGAATTTTCTGTTGTAAGACTGGCCCCAAATGTTTCCACTGGTCTAGAAAAAACAAACCCACAAGCATCTGTTAAGAAATGAACAGCTTATAGTTGGAATCAAATAGCTGAAAATTCTTGCTGGGGGCAATTATGTATGGCCCAAGCAGAAGACCTCTCTAGATTCAAGAGGCTTAACCTAGAAGAGAGATTGGGAAAGTGTGGCAGTCTGCAGTACATGAAATATTTAAAACTTTTGGACTTTATCTTATGGCAAAACAGTAAAGAGATGCGTTTGACCTTAAATCTCTGTATATGGCAATGAAGCGGGAAACAGACAATTAAGGAGAAAAATCTGAAGGCCAAATGTCAGAAATAAGAGCATTAACCCTGAGTTGTGACATTTTAAAAATGTCCTTGGCTCACATTGAGGTGCCAAGTGCTAATGTGGCCATTTATTTGTCTATTTATAAAGGAAAAAAGCCCTGAGATTTCTAAAATGTTTGGAAATTGATCTTATACTTTCTGAAAAATAACAGCAAGCTGCTATTTTCAACCAAGGGTCAGAACTAAGAAGCACTCATTAGTTTCCATCAAACCTTACATCTGTGTAGAGCATCTAGAATCAAGCATTAGCATGCTATATTTTTACTTTGGCAAATAGTAATATTTTCTCTGAGGTATAACAAAATAAAACGTTATGAAATGTTTACACTTAGGGATGAGTACAATCTTTATTGTAGGAATCCTAACAGTGTGAGTGTACAACGATTTGAAAGGTGATGTGTGCAGGCTTCCTCTGTCTCCTCAATCTTGATCATAACTGGATGTCCTGCAGTGGGAGAAGGTGCCTTTAGACTAAGTGTGATTTCTCAACATGATGAGCAGTCATAAAACTTTTGTTATCTAATGGAAAACTATAGAGAGCTGGGCGTGGTGGTGCACACCTTTAATCCCAGCACTTGGGAGGCAGAGGCAGGCAGATCTTTGTGAGTTCAAGGCCAGCCTGCTCTACATAGTGAGTTCCAGGACAGCTGGGGCTACAAGGAGACCCTATCTCAAAAAAGACAAAAAATATATATATATATATATATATAGAATCTTACATTTTAATCAATACCTTCCATTTTCCATTAGAAAGGAAGAAACGCCTTTAAAAGTTTGTTCAGAGCTGGAGCAGGAGCTCAGTAGAAGAGCACTTGCTTAGCATATGCAGGGCTTTAGAGTCAATCCTATTACTGTGAGTCAATGCCAATGCTCTCTCTTCTGTGGCAATATGATAGGCCAGCACTTAAAACATAATGCATGGTCCTGAAGAAAGCAATTGGATGGTACATGCTGTAGTTCCAGTGCTAGAGAGACTGAGGCAAGAGGTTTTCCTTGAGTTAAAGGGTATTACAAGGTCAAGTCATCTAAGGATATACAGATAGCTAGGTGATCCTGTCTCAAAATAATAGTAATGACGATGATAAAAATAAGTCTACTCAGGAAAAATAATAATCTCCCCATTACTTGCTGAGTTTGTTTGAGCTTGCCATTTATCCTATAGTCTTATAAATATGTATGAGACTCTGGGAGAAAGAAAAGGACTGTATGCAGGTGTCAGCCACAGATGCTTTTCTTGTGGAAAGAGATTTCACACAGTTCTGACAACTTGTTAGGCCACCTTACAGGAGAGACTGGAGCTCAGACAATAATCATGGGCGGGACCACACATTTTCCAGGTCTCCTTAGCTCTGCAGACGTCATGTCCTCTGCTTAAACCTAAATTTCATGTCAAACCTCAGAAATAGTCTTGGAGGGTGAGTGGAAATTCTTTGCACCTCTGCCCAGTGTGGCCACACTGAACAAATCCCCGCGGGTGAGGGGGGGGGGGGGCGGGGGGGGGGGAAGAGGGAGTAGAGGGAGGAGGAGGAAAGTAGCTAAGAAATCGGTAAACATTATAGAAAGTGCAGTGCTCGCCTTCTGATAAATGTGGCAACAGCTGTTGTTGGCTCTTTGATGAGATATCAAAACAACTCTTGAGCTATGCAACTGGCTACTCTTGCTCTCTCACCAGAGTCCTTTATCATGTACCTTGCCTACATTTCACTATTGTGTATCTTCTTTGATTGCAAATTCCTTACCATCAAGGAACAAAGGTTACTGCATTACCTTTCCTTCACAACTGCATCTAGATCTTTTTCATTTTACGTGCTTAGAATTTTCTAGACGCTGGACACTCTGATTTTGTCTCCCACAAATGAGGGCCGATGCCAATGCTCTCTTTCATATAACAGTGTGGCAGGCCAGCACTTACAATACGTCGACACTCAACCTGAGAGGTAGCCCTTCAGGACAGGACCGAGTCTCCAGGGACAGGAATGTGGTGCCATCTCTACTGCTTAAAGCTCTGTAATCTTGAGAAGTTACCTAACTTCTTCTGTGTCTTATTTTATAAATCTATAAACAGGGAGTCATAAAGTCATAATGTATGGCTTCTAAAGCTATGAAGCATCTATTCAAGTGAAGCACTGGGGATAATATACAGCACATGTGGCGGCAAGATACTTTTGTAATAAAATTAATATTCTCCTACTGGGATTTTTTTCATCACTTTCTTGGGCACAATTTTATAACACTTTTACATAAATTTTAATAGATTTTTAAGAAAACGTAATGTAGACTAGAGTGGCAATAGCAGCATATTGAGGTGGAAACACTGGACTTTGGAGTCAATGAGATTTTTTTAATACATTCTGCAATTCATCTTTTATATGATGTATGAACTTAGACAAGCTATATAAACCCCCTAAACTTCAGTTAACTATTTAAAGTTGGGGTCATAAATTAAGAAATAAGTGGCATAGCACATTTGAGACTATAGCTCAGTAATGGATGCTTAATGGATAATGATTACGGACTATGATTTGACCAAACCAGACTAAGACCAGTATTCTACAAGTATTATGGAAAATATCACTTGCACTGTGCACAGTGTTCAAGAAGTCTTTTCCAGTGATTGCACTGGTAGTGTTATCAAACAAAATGTGTACACATAACTACTGAGCTTCAGGGGAACAAGGGTACCCCAGTACTGCATTACTTGTATACTAATCTGATAAGCTCATGAGCTAGAGGAAATACAAGCTCTCCCTAATTTACCTTCGTCTACATTCATGACGTATGTGTTAAGTTTTGGTGTGAGAATTCTGGTACACCCAGAAGTACATGATTGACACACTGTTAAGCTCCCTGTCTAGGTCCCCTACCTCCTTTGTTTCTCTTAACTACAAAGAACTGAGCTCACTGCAGGACCACCAGTAATGGACTTTAGCCATATTAGAGATGTCTACTTACTTTGCCTTCCACTCTCCCCTGCGGTTTTATCTCCCAAGAAAACTGCCCAGTAACCCTTCTGCACCAGCTCCCATCCCTGAGACCGCATTCACCGAAGACAGTCTAGGGTCTCCTCCAGATGGGAAGTTTGAAAGAAGTGAATAACAAGCCAACTATTTCTTTCTTATTTGTCATGGCAGAGCAGTTGAGTGGTACGTTATTCAATGTGGAGCTGTTGCAAGAATGCCATCTCCCTTTGAAAGTCCCATTCCCCATCACACCAACGTGTCAGAGCATTCCTGTACTCAGGGCTAATTATTACTGCAAGAATATTGAAGAAACATTTTGTAACTTTGCTTTTGAAATCATTTAGCTATGGTTTATTTGATGGCACTCATAACAGGCTGGGATTTTTCAGCACCCTACAGACTCAGAAATTCTTGGGAAGTACTGTGTGAATCCACCAAAGTGTTTTCAAATGCAATAAAACTTTTATGAATACTAAATTTAATAATTAATGAAGTGACGTAGGTTATGTCTTACAGACATTTAATCAAACATTTATTCGTTTTTTTGTGGTTTCCTTTTTGTACTTACTCTAAAGTCAATACTTTTAATTTCAGGGACTTGAATTTTGCACAAAAGTCTTTGTAAACGTATAGGCCATTGAGTATTCCAAGGCTCGTGAAAATATTTCAAAAGATGAAGGAGACGCTTTTCCATTGTTCACACAATTCTTCTTTTAGGCTAATGCCAAGTAGGCACACTCTCACTTGTTTGAACATAAATAGATTTTTATTCAGTAGCCACTTTAGTTTAAGAGCGAGGAAGAAAAACACAAGAAAGGACTTTGACTATAAAACTAACCCAGGCTGAACTACATTAAGCGATGGCCATCCCCTTTCACATTTTCAAGCAAGTGTTGATTTCCTTCAGCTTTATCTGATGTCTGTAGCTATATTTGCTTTGTAGCTGTGTCCACTCAGACATGACTAGTCTCTTTTTCCCCACTGATGTGATACCCTAACTCATGACTCATTAGAGTTAGTTAACTGCAACTATTCACAGATCTTTATGAAACATTGTCCTCTATTAGTTTCAGAAAACTGAGTGTTTAAAAAAACTGTGTTATATGGGTGTGTGGGGATCTCGGGGCGCCAGCTACTGGGCGTGGCGCTGGTCTCCCACACATCGCTGGAGTGCAGCGGGTCCCACGGGCCGCGTCTGCTGTTCGGGCCCCTGGCTCTCCGCTGCTGGGGTGCGCGGGTTTCATGCACCGCATTGCCGTGGGTCTCTGCTACCGGAGCCGGCGGCTCTAGGACCGCTGTCAGCTGCCCGGTCGGGTTCCGTTTCAATTTCCACCATGCACTCTCTCTCTAAGTTCGAGACCTGTTGGCCACCAGGCATTTCAAAAGTAAGTCAGGGAGGAGAGCAGAAGGTCTGAGAAGGGGAGTCTCCCCATTCCGGCTGAGCCAGCTTGTGGCTATCCGGACTTGGGGAGACTGCTACCCTAAACAGCAGGGGTCCCCAACATCTCCCCCTGTTTAATTTAAATATGGGGAAGTGCCATCACCAGCCCTAAGGGCCAACTCATCTGTCTCAGGAGAATCCAAAGTCTGATAATTGACCATGACCTGTTTGGTAGCAATTTTCAGCAATGACAGTAACTGTCAGCCAAGAAATCTTAAAAACCATGAGCAAGCATCAAAATAACAAGGGATAGGAGCTATGCAAACAAAGGATTGCTAAGCCAACCTAATTGTTGGGTGGGTTGAAATCTTGAAAATGGGTTACAAAGTTTTTTGAGAGTGTTAACATTGGTTTCAACAGCATTTGATTCATTTACAAAGAAGCAGCATTTTTCTCAAATATTATACACCCTACCCATATTTATTAAGTCCAATGTTCTTCTGTTGTGGAGCACCATCCTGGCGAGAAAGTTCATTTGTTGTTGGAGAGATTCCAGGCTTCAGTTGCAGATGTTATTGTTTAGTTCAGCTTGTCTCAGCCAGAGCAGGATCAGGTGCAGCTTGTAGCAGTTGTCACCATAGCAACGCCTCCAGTATCCAGTGAAAGTTCGATCTTCAAGTTCGATCTTCACCAGCAGGGGGAAGAAGATCTGCTGGCAGCTGTGTAGGAGGAAAAGGCTTCTCACACCTGGAATGTACTAGTACACAAAAGGTGGACAAAGAGAGATTAACACAGTTTTGGGCTTCTTTTTTGTACCATATGGAGAGGAGGGGTGATGCATGCTGTGCTGGAGAGAGTAGTTAGTGAGGCATTTGTAATGAGTAGGCTTGCTTGCTGAAAATGCAAATTGAATAATTAGCCAGTTGATATCCACTAGATGAGAGTCAGTGAAATCTTTTTCTGTTAAAAAAAGGCAGTTAAACATTGGAGTAGGTGGTGAAGGGAAGAAAGGTAGACTTGTTCTAGGACACAGTTGATTTTGTCTGGTCCTCTGTTTGTCTTTCCTGTAGAATAATATTATGGTGAGTTAGCACAGGCTTGGCTGCAGGTGCAAGCTGTTAAGAGATATGAAAGTTAGCTGTGGGGTACCTAGAGAATACATCTGAGTAGAATTCTGCTATTGCTCCAATACTCCAGCGATTGTCCCATGGATCTGATCTTTTCCTTGAAAAATAAAATTTCTAGAACATGGTATTAGGGAGAGTGGGGGCTGGCTGAAGTGTTGGTGTTAAGCAGGGTAAAGACAGCCATGAGGATGGCAGAGAAGGAAGCTCTAGGGGGGCTTTGGGTGTCGTCTTCACCTCTTTTTTTTTTTTCCTTTGGTTGATCCTGTGGGAAAACACAAGCAAATCCTTTCCCTGTGGTTAGCAATGGATCTTTTC
>NW_008351881.1:1127789-1128436 GCF_000622305.1 Nannospalax galili | reverse complement strand
ACTCTGGGAGGGTTTCTGTTGGTTTCTGCTTTAGGAAGGTTAATGAAGAGGTCTCTCCAGGCCCGGTGGACAAGGGGGTTAGGCGGTCCCAAGCCTGTAGGGCACATAAGTGAACTTGCTCAAAACAGCCTGCAGGAATTGCAGCCTGCTGGATTCCTGTGGAGAAGTTGCCCTGACCAAAAAGCTGGTCATAGTTCCAATCTATGAATCCAGGTGGTGGATCCTGTCCCTGTTGTGGTCTTAGCTGCTGATTATGAGTGTCATTTCTTTTAGCCTGCATTAGACATTCGTCTCTAAATAAGGCCTCCCATTGTACAAATAATGGACTGGGGAGGGTAGATCTGCAGATATCTCTCTAGTCCTGGGGGGTAAGCAGATTAGTATTAAATTTTTGTAGTATAGATTTTGTCCATGGAGCATGGATTCCATCTTCACGGACAGCCTGGCGTAATTCTTTAAGTTCTGCTGCTGGGAGTGGGTACCAGACTAGTGGGCATTGCCTTATTATTTGTAAGTTAACAGGAAAAGCCTCTACCAGTGGGATTTGGGGGTCCTGAGGCCATTGAAGCTGGCAACTTCCACTATCTCTAAGATTACACAGTTGCTCTGTGGCTGTAGGGCGTGGCTGGAATGATGCCACAGGCAGT
>NW_008351881.1:1105317-1127273 GCF_000622305.1 Nannospalax galili | reverse complement strand
TTTAACGTTCCTGTAGCAGCCTGACACTAAGGGGTTGAAAGGCTCTGACAGGTTACAAGCCTTAGACTGCAGAAAAAAATGTCACTTTTAAATCTTTTGTTTGACTCGAGCTACCTTGAGCCTTCAGGTGCTCCGCAGGGGCTAGTTAATTTAAATTCTTACCTAACTGATTTTAGCTGTGGTTTGAATGCCCTGAGGGGGCAAAAGCGATTAGGGATGTTTTAATTTTAGAAGGAGGAAAAGAGAAAAGAGAAAACGGCCAGGCCCCACTAGTGGGGTGGCTTGGGGGTGCAGCTATTTTTTTTTTATTCTCCTGATGGGAGACAAAAGAGAGATTTGCCAGGCCACACGAGTGGGGAGGCTTTGGGGTACAGCTGCCTTTTTAGTCTCCTGATGGGAGATGAAAGAAAGAAAAAAAGATTTTTGCTTCTCTCCTGGTGGGAGAGGCACTCACAAATTCTGCGTTTCCGGGGGCACCAGCTGCTGGCTGGCGCAAAGTTCAGAGGCTCTCACGTTGGGCACCAGATATGGGTGTGCGGGGATCTCGGGGTGCCAGCTACTGGGCATGGTGCTGGTCTCCCACATGTCGTTAGAGTGCAGCGGGTCCTGCGGGCCGCGTCTGCTGTTCGGGCCCCTGGCTCTCCGCCGCTGGGGTGCACGGGTTTCGCACACCGCGTTGCCGTGGGTCTCTGCTACCAGAGCCGGCGGCTCTAGGACCGCTGTCAGCTGCCCGGTTGAGTTCCGTTTCAATTTCCACCATGCCCTCTTTCTCTAAGTTCGAGACCTGTTGGCCACCAGGTCACGAGGGGAGGTGCGAGAAACGGCGAAAGCAGGGTCTTCGTGAGTCGATGATGGAAGGATAGTACCCCCCGGGGAAACTGGATCACAGGATTTAGTGTTACAGCTTCAGACAAGTGACTCAGCTCTGATCTCAGTGATTCAGCTCCAGCTCCAGCTTTATTGGGGTAAAACTAGGACTATTTATAGTGTGGAGACAGTAGAAGAAGCCTTAGCTGATAGGTACTCCTGGAATGCCCCATTTACATAGGGCGGTGGGCTTCTATCAGGCTATCAGACAACGCCTGATAAAACCTGGTAGCTCCTGTGCCAGAGGACATGTATCTTGTGACAGGCATTTCAAAAGTAAGTCAGGGAGGAGAGCAGAAGGCGCCCAGCTGAGAAGGGGAGTCTCCCCATTCGCGCTGAGCCAGCTTGTGGCTATCCGGACATGGGGAGACTGCTACCCTAAACAGCAGGGGTCCCCAACAGTGTTATGTCTCCATAAACAGGAAAAGAATAGTGGATGTGTGTGTGTGTGTGTGTGTGTGTGTGTGTGTGTGATTTAATTAAGATCAGTCAACCATTTCTTTTATTCAATTTGCTCAATCATAAAACACCCGAAGTTAGCAGTAGAAAAGATTTGCTATATTAGAAAATTTATCCATTCTGTTTGTGCAAGATTGTAACATTATCAGTCAGTTGAACTCAGTACTACTGTGTCTAGAAACTACTTAGCCATATTCACCCATAATATTCTTTTATGAATAAAACAATATTTGCTTTATATTGTCAATATCTTAGAATGTGTATTAGATAGGACTTTATTTTTTATCTAAAATGACCCTCAAACTACATTCTAATTCTAATTTTAAAAATTCAGTGTGAGTTATGACCTAAACGTAATCATTTAGGTATCATCTCTATTTGCATACAAACGTGAAATAAAATATTAGTCAGATTACAAATATATAAGTACTGTGAATCTCTATTTCACTGATGCCAATTCAACCAAATATTTATAAATTTTATAGGTAAGTAGAAAGAACTGACCAAACCTCAACTTATGATGATTTTTGAGAATTCTGCAAAAAAACCTGTATTTCCATCCTAACATGTGCTAGAGGCCCAAATCTGTTTCAACAGGTGTATAATTGAATTTGCTTCTACATGGGCCATTCCTTCAGCATTTTAGTAATAATGACAGGTGTTCCAACTCTTGCTTTTCTTATACACTGTGCAAGTCTTCATCTCTTTTCAATTATCCCTTATGTAGGCTTCAGGATTTCAGTGGTCAGCCACTGTTCCACAGAGTGGTGCATCAAATCAGGGGACAGGTACATTCTGTGTGGTCTTCATTCACTTTCAAGAGTCCTGGTATTTTTAGAATTATTTGTATATCAGCCTCAGTTTTTTCATTTGTAAGTTAAATGTACAGGTTAATAAAATAGTTCATATTTAATGAGATCTTAGGTCTACCAGATGCTGTGCTATGTACCTGACATATCACCTCATTCTCACTAATTCCCTGTAATATGATGCTGTCATTAGCCTTTATTTTACAAGTGAGGAAATTAATGAAACCAAAATAACATACACTAGGGGCTTAATACTATACTCAGCATATTATATGTTATATATAGAATATAACAACCCAAAATGATCAGTGACAAAGTTTAATGAATCTTAAAGGATTAGAACTAGCAATTACCTTAAAAGGTAAAGGTATAAGTCCAGGTCCTGTAGAGAGAGATAACCAATAGGATACACTTATATACAAAAAAGAGATATTTTTAAGAAATTGACTCAACTGTTGGAAATTGGCAAGTCCAGAGTCCCCAAAGTGTGCCACAGGCTGAAGAGGCCAGTGAGCATCTTTGCTGCATGATTGAGTCCTAGGACTTGGGACTTAAGAAGAGTTAATGTTGCAGTGTAGATGGAGAATCTTTCCCTTTTGGAATTCCTGGATATTTATCTGATAGTCTTTAATGAGTTAGATGAGGCCCATTCCCATTACTGAGGATAATATGTTCTACGTAGAGTCCATTAGTGCTCTTAAAAATACTCTCAGTGTAACAGCTAGGCTAGTGTTTGACCAAACAGCTACACACCAAAATCTAGCTCCATTGACACATTATAATCACAGTATATTTAATTTTTAATAAAGAAGTCCCATATGGTTCTATTATATGTAGTCTCAGAAGTATTATTCATAACTTAACTACATGGCTTCATAGTCCAGAGACTTGATTACTATGTAGCTGTAACACATGAACATGTCTTGTATACCCCTGATGACCAAATGAACAGAAAGTACATCGTGGTTGAACCTGAGTTCAGATGTTTCCCAAGAAAAGTCCAGCTGTGCTACTGATCTTATATCCTTTCTTAGGTCCTTTATTCTAAAAAGTTCCTATCCCTGTTCTGGTGTGTTCCTTCTGTAGAATAAAGATGGAGAAAAAGTAACCATACAAGACAAATGTGGCTCAATAGCACAATCTAACATAGTTTTCAAATTGTAAGCTTAATAGCCTGAGACCACTTGTAAGAGTTAGAATTAAGAGTCTGCTGCCCAAGATTCCCCATCCACGAAATGAAGGTAATCATGGAAGCAGATGTCAGGGGACTCCCATGAGTGTTCAGTAATATATAATAAACATGAAGTACATATCATAGTGGCTGGAAATAAGACGTGCTCAGTAGTTTAGCAGATATTTTTCTAAGAGTATAATTAACAGTATATATAAAGTCAAGTGACAGGGCTTGTGACTTGAAGAGATGGCTTAATTGGTAAAGTGTCCGATACATAAGCCTAAGGTCCCGAGTTCAGATCCCAGAACTGACATAAAGCCAGGTACCGTGGCACGTAAGTGTAATCCTAGACTGGGTGTTGAAGAAGCTGAGACGGGCAGATTCCTGAAGCTTATTAGTCAGGCAGCCTAGACCAGTCAGTGAGCTCCAGACTCAGTCAGGGCCCCTGTCTCAAAAAATAAGGTGAGAAATGATAGAGGAGGACACCTGACATTGACCTCTGGCTTCCACATATATGCACACAAACACATATGTTCTTCTGCACCCACATGTCCATATGCACGCACCAATACATACACCACATTGACACAAACACACATACACAAAGACAACTTACATATTTTTAGTTTACTGCATTAGAAAAGCATCTTATTCTGTAAAGAGTTAGAAGGTGAAAAAAAGTAGCAGCATATGCCATATGCCGTGCCCAGTGATTTCCAAAACTTGTCTCTTCAAGACTACTTTCTAAATGAGACTAGATTTTCTGGAACCAACCTGGGCACAGTTCTTTCTGTTCTGGTCAAGAATAAAATGAACAAATTAAAGATTCAGTGCATGTGATGTGTGTGTGTGGTGTTTGTGGTAGGGGGTATGGTATATGGATATGTGTGTGTGTCTGTGTGTCTGTGTGTCTGTGTATCTGTGTATGTGGTTTGTGTGTGTGATGTCTGTATATATGGTATGTGTGTGTGATGTGTGTGGTGGGGGTAATTGTGTGAGGGTGTGTGATGTTTGTGTATGTGGTATGTGGGAAAGACATATTGAGTGGTGAGTGTGGGGGGTGTGGTATATGTGGTATGTGTGGGGTGGGGGATGTGTGGAGTGTGTATAGTATGCATGTGGTGGTTTAGGGTGTGATGTGTGTGTTATTTGTATGTATATGTGTAAATTTCCAATTCTTTCTTGGGAAAAACTCTGATCAGTATCATGACCTTAATTAAATTTTTGGTATTATAATTTGAGTTTTTTAAAGATATGCTAGATACCAATCTTGACTCTGCCACTTATCAGCTTCTTAAAACTGGACTGGGTCCTTAGCTCATTAAAGTTTTCAGCTACAAGCTAAAGATAAATGTTATTCTTGATCTACAAATTTTTTTTCAAAGTCTTCATAGAACACCAAAATACAGTGATCACAGCTGTTCCACCAAGGTAGAACCTCAAAATTAAGTCAAAAGTAATTAGTGATTTTATAAAACAAAAAAAAGATTATAACAAATTAAGAACAAATTGTCAGGTGTGATGGTGCAATCTTTAATCTCAGCATAAGGGAGACAGAGGCAGGAGGGTCTCTGTGAGATTGAAGCTAGTCTGTTCTACATAGTGAGTTCCAGGGCAGTTGGGGCTACAGGGAGACCCTGTCTCAGAAAGAAGATGAAAAAGAGGAAGAGAAGGAGGAGGATGAGGAGGAGGAGGACAACGAGGAGGAGGAGGACGAGAAAGAGGATGAGAATGAGGAAAAGGAGGAAGAAGAAGAGCTAGAGTCAAATGGATTTGTTTTCCTCTTAGACTATGAAAAAGAGGAAGAAATTTGGATAAAGTTGAATGGGTCACCTTGAGAGCTACAAATTGTTTGTGTCACTGTTGATACATGTGACCAGAGAAAAAAATGGGCATAGGAACACGTAATCATTTATCACAACTGCATTTACATACTTTTCTGAAGGAATCAAAGTAAAATAGCGTATTATTTCTTGTAGAAGAAAAGACCACTTATGTAAAACCGGCTTTATGAAAATCACCTTGATTTACTCCCTGACAAGTTGGCATCTTTGAATTGCATAAATTGCTTCTCCAACCCCTGTGTAAATCTAGATAATCAAGTGAAGCTAAGACAGAATCTACCTAATTTAAGTCAAGATTTCCTCTTGAAAAAATGAAATGTTGAGAATTATAAAGCTCAGCTGGTCTTCTAAGCTCTGCTGATACTTGAAATACCTGATTGATTCCTCAAGGACTTCAACCATGGAAGAAACAACTAGGGGAATATTTTACAATAAAGTGTTGACTTATTTTAAACTCTCTTCTATGATAGGCAACTGGGAGGAAAGCTTTTCTTTTAATTTTCTGGGATCCTTTTCTGCCCTGGTGAAATAATCAGCACTAGGTCATCACCCATCTGACATTATGCAACAGCTAGTTGGCTGAATTGGGCATGGCTAGAGTGAACTTATTTTTGTACTTTTTATTTGATGTTGCTAAGCTGAATTCTAGATAATACCTGGGCTTCCTAGATTAAGAGTTACACACATTACACACCTTCACATTCTAGCACCATCTTTATAAATTCCATCAGAATGGTCAAGTTGAGGAGGACCTGCATCAAGTCTTACATTGATCACTACAAGAAGTGAAACGATTGCTATTTAATAAATGTTGATAACCATGATGGGATAGATTGAGGTCCCCAAAGTGGAGGCATTGCCTAGTGTGATTTCATAGCCAGGGTACCATCATGAGAACATGTCTTGTCATGAGCCTGTGTCTGCTTTATGTTTCAGCAACATGTGAAACCAAAGATCCTTCCACTTTGATCCAATTTCTTAAAACTTGCTTCTAAAACAGTGCAGCATAATCACAAAGATGACTAAGCAATGAACATAAGAAAATCAATTTCTCAAGAATACCATCATGACTATTTTTTATTCTTTTATGGACTTCATTAATAAGTATATATTTTATGTCAGTTAATTTTCTGTTGCTGTCATAAAACACTGATGAAAAGCAACTTAGGAAAGAAGGGTTTATTTGGCTTGTAGTTCCAAAGAGAGAGTCTGTAATGTCGGGGGAGGCAGGCAGAAGTTAGTCAGAGCATGAAGCTGAGAGATAACATCTCTGTCCATACACAGAAAGCAAAAAGAGTACAATGGGAATTGGGCAAGGCTTTCAACTCCCTAGTCCCTCTCCCAGGGACTTACATTCTGCAAGAGGACACTTCCTAAACCTCCCCAAACAGCACCACCAACTGAGGACCAAGTGTTCAAATATCTGAGCCTATGAGTGACATTTCTCATTAAAACCACCACATTCCATTCCCTGGACCCCATAGGCTCATTTAGTGCAACTTCAAAAGTTCCAATAGTCTTTGACATTCTTAACACTGTTCAACAGTCCAAAGTCTCTTCTGAAACTCAAGGCAGTCTTTTACCTATGACCCCCCTTCCCCGCAATATCAAAAAGCAAATCACATACTTTCAACCTATCCTGACAGAATAAACATTCCCATTCCAAAAGGGAAGACACCGGCATAACCAGGAAATAGAGGACCAAAGCAAGATTGAAAGCAGGTGGGAAACACCAAATCCCACAGCTCTATGTCCAATATCTTTCAGTTCCAGGGGCTTAGGTGACTCAGCCCCTCCAGCTTTATGGCCTGCAGCATACATCTCTCTCTTGAACTGGGCCCACTCCCTATATGCAACTCTCCTTGAAAGTTGAATCATAGCTCTGACAACCTCGAGGGGTTTCCTCTACTTCCTGGGCTGTACTTTCAGAGCTTACACAATGGCCTCTCAGGACCTTTGGCCTGGCAGGGTCTTCTTTATGCAGAGACTCCCCTGCCAAATGCTGCCTAGCCTCACTGGTTCTGCGAATCCACAGAGGATGAGTGTATAATACCCTGTCCTTACCTCTAATGCCAGTACCATATGGATGAAATCATCTGCCAGCTTGTGATGGACTGTTCCCCTTTTGACTGCTTTTGTATGGTGAAGCAATTGCTTTCTGGGAGCAGAGAATGGCTTAGGGCTTCTGCTTTCACAAGTTGGAAGCTGAGTTTGGTGGGTCTTTTCCTGGGGGGGGGTGGTCCTTCCCATTGCTTCAGCACAGGGCAGAAGGTCTTTCCCTAATGGCATGGAGAGATGATTATCTAAGAGTGCTTCCTACTCTTGCAGAGGACTGGAGTTTGACTCCCCACACCCTTGTTGAATAATTTACATTCACCTGTAACTTAAGCTCCATGAGAGCTGACACCCTCTTCTGGTCTCCATGGGCACCTGAACTCATCATGCACACATACCCACACAGAGAAATGCACATACACATAAATAAAAATAAATCTTAAAAATATGTTTTAAAGCAAATAAACAAATGACTCTTTGAGAATATCTTTACAAACCTTGAAGTACAACTATGCAAGTGTTATACCTACTGAGAAGGGAAAAATAAGAATATATGAAAGAAAATTTTTACTTGGCTACGTTGTACAAAATGTGCTGGGGAGATCACTCAGTGAGTTAAGTTTATTCTGTGGGACCATGTCAATGAGACCAGAGCTCAAGAACTCACATGAAAACCTGTGTAGCAGTGTACATCTCTAACACCAGAGTTGGTTCGGAGACAGACTGGCTGGCCCAGTCTAGCTGAAATGGTAAGTTCTAGGGTCAGTGAGAGACCCTGTCTCAAAAACAGAAGTGATAAATGGCAGAGAAAAAATACCACAGCTGACTTCAGGTTTCCACACCCACACACAGGAGTGAACATGCAAACATATACACCACACAGAAAAATGCAGAAAGAAAAGCAAATATTCAAAGGTCAAAACCACAAGACTAGAAAGAATTCAAATGTTAGCAGTAATGATTGAAAAATAAATTTTTTAGGGGGCTGGAGGGATGGTTCAGCAGTTAAGTCCTTTCTGCTCATCTAGAAAACCTGAGTTTAGTTCACAGCACCCATATCAGTTGGCTTACAAGCACCTGTAATTCCAGTTCTAAGGGATCCAACACCATTTTTTGGCTTCTATGGAAACATACAAATGTGGAGTTCATCCACACAGGCACATGAACATAAGCAAAAATAACAAAGGCAATTTTTAAGTTTTAAACTATAACACAAAATTATAGTTCTAAGTACTTGTAATATTAAAACAAGTTCTAATGACTATAACATAATCATTCATTTTGTTGTTTTGGTTTCGGTGTTTTGAAACAGAATCTCACTGTGTATCCCTGGTTTGTCTGGAACTCAATATGCAAACCAGGCTGGCTTCCAACTCAGTCTGCTTTTGCCTCTTAAGTGCTGGGATTAAAGGTAGGCACCAGCACCTGGCCCAACCATTAGTTTTTAATTGGAAAACAAACTTGAAGAAGGAGATGAGAATAAATCGTTCCTCATTTTCTTGTCAAGACTAGTTGAAGTGGCATCAAAGCTTTGTAAGACGTCAGAGACCACTCTGTACTTCTGGAATCAATGACTATTTAGTATCATTCAGTCTAATCGGTCACATATAGAGATACATCATAATGAACTACTGTGAGTTGACCCATTAACCTGAAAATGGTTTTTAAAGATTACAAGAAATGGCTTGCCTAGATAATAATTCAAACCACTTTCTAATAATAAAAGTCAGTGAAGAAGAGAAGAAAATATGACTGCAGATCAAGGGTTTATTTAAGGTAACTGTGAGCAAACAGAATATGTTTTTGTTTAATTACATTTTAGTTTAAAAATGTCTCAAGGAGATGGAAACCTAGCTTATTCAGATAAATATAAAAAATAACATGTATTTAGGACTTGGAGCAACCAAGATGGCTAATACTTGCCTGGTAAGATTATTTATGGTCAAAATGAATCATTTCTAAAAAATATAACTTCAGTCATAGCCTAAAATTATCTCCTTGTCATTTTATGTATATTTGGCATTCAAATAGATAATTATCAGGCAGGTCAGAAGCTAGGATAGAATAATCCAGTTACCTGAAAAAATACATCCACAATGCGAGCAAAGCCCAAATGACACACATTGCTGTTCATAGCCACATACTTTACAACAAATATGATCAATATATTTTAGCAAATAGATGACCAAAAAAAATTAGACAGATGAACCTGATTTAAATAAAGCAGCAAATGAAAAATAAAGACATAAGAAAATCCAATAATGAAAATTAAGAACACATTAAGTGGATATCATAATTAGAAATGGCAGAAGAGAAAATTCATGAGGAGGAATAGAGGTCAACAGAAAATATTTAATGTAAAGCCTAAATAGAAAATCTGCCAAATGAAAAAAAAACAAAAACATGCTAGAATCATACTTGACACATGAAAAGACCTGGTGTTATAACTACTACCAGAAACCCAGAAGGAATGGAAGAAAGAAGGAAAAAGCAAATGTATAAGTGAAAAATCCTTGAAACTGTAAAATGATATTGTGACAGGATCTAAAATCATTTACCAAACAAACCCCTGGACATGTGTGTGAGCGTTTCCACACTGAGGTAACGAAGGTGCCTAGAGCAATCGTAAGTGGGTGCAGCACAACTCCATGAGCTGGAGGCCAGAGTGAGCAGAGAGGAGGAAGTGACCTGAGCACCAACATTCATCTCTTAGTTTTCTGACTGGATGCAACATGACCAGCTGCCCCAAGCTCTGCCGTCAGGAGAGATTCCACCCTCGGACTGTGAGCCAAAATGAAACTCGCCTTCTTTTGCTCTGTCAGGTGTCTTGTCACAGCTGTGAGAAAATGTAATTAGTACAGGTATCAAGGCACAGATTTACTAAGAATCCCACAAAATAAAAGCGCAAAAACCATTTAATAAAACCAAAGAAAAAAACAATCTTAAAATAGAGAAAGAAAAAAGTACGCATTACCTTCCAAACAGCAAAAACTACAATGACAGCTAATTTCTCAGCAAATGTAGGACAATCCAAAATTATTTAGCTTTAACTGTCAACAGGACATAGCCTTAAGTCACCTCAGAAGGGAGTATGAATTGATGTGATTTCTCACATCAGAATGGCCTGTGGGCATGTCTGTAGGGGACTGTCTTGATTGCTAATTGGTATAGGAGGGCCCAGCCTACTGTGGACAAACAATTCCATTCCTTGGGCAGGTCCTAAGCTGTTTAAGAAAGCTGGGAAATCATGAGCCTGAGAGTTAGCAAGCAAGGAGCCTCCTCCAAGGTTTCTGTTTGAAATCCCTGTTTGAGTTTCTACCCTGACTTCTCCTGGGCTTTGACCTTGAAATGTAAGCTGAAATAAACCCTTTCCTTCCTTAGGTTGATTTTTGTCACTGTTTCATCACAGCAGCAGAAATCAGACTAGAAAAATGGTTAAATGATATTTCTAAGGTTTTAAATGAAAATACTATAATCCATAATTGTATACCTAGTGAAAATAGCTCTTAAATATAGGAATGTATTGATTCATGGTCTGGACATTTTCTGAGATAGATACATTAGGTAATTTCATCATCGTGCAGACATAATCAAGTGTACTTACACAAACTAATATGACTATATCACTACATGGTATGATTTTTTTGAGACCAGCATGCAATGCCATGATCAGACACATGACTATAAAGGGGGCATAAAGATGTTTTTGTATAAGCATTCTTAGAGAAATTTTTACCAGTGTATACATACAAGTACATAGAAATGACCACAGGTAAAAGGAATAAAATGTAGTGAGGACATATAGGTAAGGAATTATAGCTGAGCATAGAGTCCAGTATTTTGACTATAAAATGAATGATGGCCATAAGATCCCTCAGACATCTTACAATTGGACTGGAGAGATGCCTCAGTGGTTAAGAGTATTCTCTGCTCTTACATAAGACCCAAGTTTGGTCCCCAGCACTTATATCAGGCATCTCACAACTGCCTGTAACTCCAGCTCCTGGAGAACTAATACCCTCTTCTGGCCTCCATGGGCAACACTCTGTGGCATACACTCACACAGACACACATACACATAAATAAAATTTTAAAAATATTTAAAACAATGACTGAGTCAGTAACATCATGCTCTCTACTGAGGATATTTTCAACTTTGATTTGGGGATTATTGTTTCTATGACAACAGGGTCTAAAATTCTTTATTTTCCTAAAGAAAAAGTAACCTCAGGACAGATACAACTTTTTTACTTTTATTTTTATTTTTTATGTGTATGAGTGTATTGCCTGCACATATGTAAGTGCACCCAATGCCTGCAGAGGTCAGAAGAGGGTGTCAGATTCCCCAGAACTAGAGTTATACATAGTTGTTAGCCACCATGTGGGTGCTGGGAATTGAACCCAGGTCATCTGAAAACAGCAGCCAGTGCTCTTAACCACTGAGCCATCTCTCCAGCTCCCAGATACAACTTTCTTCCACTGTAAAATGAAGATCACTTTTATAAAATAGCTTACACCACCTCTATGAAAGAAACATCTAGTAACTGAAAAGCACTGAATACAGGTAGAAAGGGGTAAGACTTTTCCAAACAGAGAATGGTCTCCCAAGGATTCTATCCTCATCTCAGGTCTTTTGATCACTGCACCTAGAGCATTACTTACCTGCTCCTGCTGATGATTCCATAGGATCACTGCCTAAATGATTTAACTAAACAGCAGACACTGTTCTGAAACTCATGTTTGATATATGTACAGCAAGGCCAAAGGAAGGGGATGGCAAAATGGTTTCATGGGTACGATGCTTGTCTTGTGATCCCAGTGATGCAATGACAGAAGCAGGCAAATCTTTAGGGCTCACTGACCAGCTGGCCTAACTTACTTAGTGAGTTTCATGGCAATAAGAGATTCTGTCTCAAAAAAAAAAAATAGAGGTTGAGGAGATGAATCAGTAGGTTAAAGTCCTTGCTCAGATCTATAAATATGAAGACCTATATATGAATCTCCAGCATACACTTAAAAGGCTGGGCATGGCTGCACATGTTAGTAAATCCAGCATGGGAGGTAGAGACAGACAGATCTCAAGACCTATCTGGTCAGCCAGTCAAGCCAAAACAGAGCTTTGGGTTCATTGGGAGGTCTTTTATCAAGACAAGTAAGCTGAGAGAGGAATAGAGAAAGACACCCAGACACACTCTTCTGGTCTCCTCGTGCTGCACATGAATACATGCACCCACACACTTTTGTCATGCAGCATACACACACACACACACACACACACACACACACACACGGTAAAAGAACCTGAGAAGTGACACCTGAGTTGGTCCTCTGACCTCCACATGCATGCATATTTGTGCACATAAATACACATACACACAAACAAATATCAAAGGTAAGAAATAACTCCTAGAAACTACCTAGGACAACTCAAGACCTACTCATGTGGCATAGTCATTAGGCAGTCCTGTGAAATTCATAATATATGCAGCTCTAAAATACTTGAAAACCTTAGCATAAAAAGCCATATGATACAAATGTTAAATGGTTCCAAGATCCTGGTAATGTTCAAAGCACTAGTTGATACTATATACAAATAAATAAGAATGTTTAATATCTAAGAAAACACTAAAATGTAACTTAAAGGGTTGAAACTCATGAGATAATAAAAGGGGGAAATGAAATATTGAAGAAAAATTTAAAATCAAAACAAGAGAGAACAGGAGATGCAATGCAGACCAACAGAATGCAGTTCATTAGGAAACAAGAACAAGGTTACTAGTAGAGCTGAATTTAAATAGATCAGTAGCATGTTCATGGATGAGCACAGTAATTAAAGACTATAACCCCAAGTTGGTTAAATAGGAAGTCTTGGCTCTCAATGAGCATGTTGATTCAAAAAAAATAAATGTTAAGAAAAATCCTTTGTGAGAAATTCAGTGATCAGTGAAGGGCTTCTGTACTCTGGACAGAAGCAAACATGTAACCTCTGATCATAATCCCTCGCCCTGGAAGTATCATGCAGTCAGGAGTAAAGCTGTAGTTTTTGGCTTCTCTCTAGGGAAAGAAGGAGAAGACTGTAGGACAGCTAATGTTCTAAATTTGGAATGGAGGAAGTTTGTCAGGGGAACTGGTTTCTGTCCTGATCTCAGTGCTGATAGGATAGGATAGGATACGGGTTGGAAGCCACTTTGAACAAAGGCAATGGATGACTTAAACCATATGTTTCTAGTCTCACTGGTCAAAGGCATAGCCCAGCTCAGTGCAGAATGCATGAGCAAAATTCCCTCAAATCTGTTTTGCTCCACAGAGAAATAATTAAAGCATGTGTCGAGTGTTCTACTTTGGTGGGTGTCTGAGGGATTGGCTTCTGTCACCTGTTCAACATGTTTCTAGACCCCATTATACACAAGATGACCAAGGCACACTGTCCTACTTTCATTTCCATTGCTGTGAAAAAATATCCTGACCAGAAGGAACTTAGAGTAGAAAGGATTTGTTTTAGCTCAATTCCAGGTTATAGCCTGTCACTGTGGGGAATTCAAGGCAGCAAGAATGTCAAACAGCAAGCCATGTCACACTTGCAGTCAAGAGCAGAGAGAAAAAAAAATGCATGCATTGTTACTAGCTTGTTTGCCTCTGATCCGCTTAATTTCCCTGTTCATACAGTTTAGAACCTCCTGCCATAGTAGGCTAGGTTTTCCCACATCAACTGACTGTATTAAGACAATCCTCCTAGACATGCCTACAGTGCGTCCTATGTAAATAATCCATAGTTGAAACTCTCTTCCCAGGTGATACTAAGTTGTGTCCATTTGACAATTACGGCTAACTCTCACACTCTACCCATTGTTCACTTGACACACAAACACATCACTTTTAAATCATAACTTCATTCCTTGTCCCCAAAGTCTCATATTTTTTCATAATGTAAGGTACAGTCTAATTTTAACAGACCAAAATATCTTTAAAAGTACAAAGTCTCATTAAAATAAAACATTTCTTTGAAAGTCCAAACTCTCTAAACTGTAGGCTCCAATATATAGTCCCACATATGATGGCACAAAATAGCTCTGTTAGTACAAGAGAGAAGAATCAAGCTATCACCAAGAACAATCAGATCAAACCTAAACCAATCTCCAGCAGTGCAAAATCAAATCTTGTAACTAGATATCCAGCATCTTGGGCCCATCTTCTGGGCCCCAGTTTGGATAGTCTCACCACTCCAGCTCTATCACATACGTACACAAAGCTTTTTCTTTGGGCTGAGATTAGTGCTATTCTATACACCTTCAGCTCTCCTCAGCAGATGCCCCGTGATCCTTATGTCTCCAGTATCATGGGATACCCCTTACAACTGAGGCTTCAACTTCATGGTTCCAAGCAGTAGACTCCGTTCTGCCACAGACTGTAAGACCTCTGCTGCTCTCAATGACCTAGTCAGTCTTCATCTTTCACATCTTCAAAACCAGTAGTACCATGAGGATGATGTTTATATTGCCAAGTTCTCCTATCGGCTTTGGATGTAGCCCAGCCTCTTGGACCACAGCTGTATCAGCTTCTCTGTACTGACTCAGAGGAAAACTTTGCCATTGTCCTCATAAAGAGAAGAGGTTTAGCAGTGTTGAGCTCTGTAACAATCACAGCTGCTTCTTTACCTACATCCTGATCAGATAACACACACTCTTGTAGCCAAACTATCACAGGAATACTCCTACCCATGATCTTGATACAGTTTTTGTTCCTCCTTAAAATCCCAGGACCCAGGACTCCACCTGTCCACATATCTCTCTGCATTTGCATCTTCCAAGCTTCCACCACAACCATCCATAAGGCTCTGCTTCCAAAAATCAATGGCTTTTCCAGCCCAATGTACCAAATTCTTCTACATTTCTCCCACAAAATCATAAGACTTATGTGTCACATGGTCAAGTCTATTAGAGCAACAGCACCACCTTACCTTCGGTCCGAATTTCTGATCTAATTTCGTTTCCCTCAGTGTTATAAAATACCCTGAGAAAAAGTAGCTTAGGGGAGAAAGAAGTTCATTTCAGCTAACAGTTCCAGAATACAGTCCTTCATTTGGGGGGGGGGGAGTCAAGGTGGGAACTTGAGGCAGCTCTTCATAAGACATCCACAGTCAAGAGTAAAGAGAAATAAATGCATGTGTCCTTACTGACTTGTTTACCTCTGATCAGCTTGGTTTCTCCACTCATACATTTCAGAACCCCTTGTCTAGAAAATGGAATGGTGCTGCCCACAGTGCACTGGCTTTTCCCGCATTAACTTACTTGATCTAGGCAATCCCCCACAGCCATGCCACAGGCCAACCCAATGTAGACAACCCCTCTGAGGCTCTTTTCCGAGGTGATTCTAGGCTGTGTCAGGTTGACAAAACTGATCAATATACCTTCTGATACAAAATCACTCCTACTACCCCTTCCTCATCTCAGCACAACTCACAAATATAAGCCCCAGCTTCAATGTGGTAACAGGGGGAGCAAACACTGAAACTTACATGCAAAGTTCAGCCATTTGGGGAGACTGTCAGAAGGGCTGGTTGCTGCTCACCTGTCTCTGAAACTGACAAGATTAGGTGTGCTCTAGATGCTTGGTGACCACAGAAACCAAAAATCAATAAATGAGTTTGGTTGTACCCCTCCTCCAGAGGACAATCCGCACAACATGTGAACATGAGAGGAATAAGAGATTCTAAATTCTTGACTGAAACTAATGAACAAATAACCACAATCCCCAGCAAATCCCTCTAATTAGGCATTTACACACACATGTTGAGGGAAAATACATCCATAGAAAAGTTATGAGCCATCGAGAATTTCTAGCCAAGCTCGTTGATGAAGGTGTCCTTTTGCACAAAGCCAGGGTGTATTAGAAAGGTAATTTTTTTTCCAATTGAACAAACACCAACATATAATGCCAAGCAACACTGAGAAACATAAAATATGCCCCCCCATGACAAAATCTCTAGAAAGCACCTTTGTGGTAGAGGTTTATGAATTACCTAATAACATATTCAAATCATGTTATAAAAAGTGTTTAATGTACAAAAACAGTATAAGACGAAAATGAATATTTGGACAAAATGATAGAGGATATTTTTTAAAAAAGAAATTGAGATGAAGAATGTCATAATCAAACTGAAAAATTCATGAGAAGATTCACAAGTAGACTTAATCAAGCAGGAAAAAAGAACTGGTAGACTCAGAGACAATGTATCTGACTTATCTGACCAGAGTAGGAGAAAGAAAAGAATAAACATTGTGAAACATTTAGGAGATTTAGAAAATGCCATCAATCCCAACAATATATGTATTATGAACCTTAGTAGAGAAACAAAATGGAAGAAAGTTTATTTAAAGCTAACAACTGAAAACTCCAAATCTGGTAGAGGAAATGGACATCCAAATTCAAAAAACATAAGAAGTTCTAAAAAGACAATAAAAAAATGCTACAGAGAGACACATTGTACTCAAAGCATTAAAAAAGAGAGAGAAAACTCAAGAGAATAAGTAAGAGAGCCTGTCACATACAAGGGAATCTCAATAAGGCCATCAGTGCATGTCTAGTGGCGCCTAATAGACCAGAAGACAGAGCAATGGAATATTCAAGGTTCTGACAAGAAAGGCTATCAACAAAAATTGTCTAGAAAACCTGTCTTTCTAAAATGGAGAGAAAAAGCACTTCCCTAGATAAACAAAAACTAAAGGATTCAGCACCATTAGACCATCTGTATCAGAAAGTATCAAGGAAAGCATTCACCTTGCAATGAAAGAACACACAGCAACAGGACATGAAAGTTCAAAGACCATCATTAGAGGTTATTACGTAGACAAATAATTTTGTAACACCATAATAACGTTGTGTAAATTGCTGTTAATTCTGTAATATCTTTATGACAAAAGGGTAAAAATAATTATAATCATAAAATATATTAATAGATTCCACAATATACATATATAATTTGTGACATTAATAACAAATGTGTTTTTTTTACTCATTTTCTTTTCTTTTTTATTTAAATATTTTTAATATTTTTATTGAATTTTTATGTATTTCATACATAAAATTATCATTTTACCCCTTCCCCCTTCCCCTTTGGCACCCTTCCATAGCCCCCCACTGGAGTTCATACATTCGGAAATTTGTATTAAGACCTATCATGTAAAGTTAGTGTCCCAAGATGTCCCTCAGTGCACATTCATGCACCAGATTTAGGCAGCTTATTTAGAATCTCTCCCTTTATAAAGATCAGCTCTTCCTTACCCAGCAGTAATCAGCTGCCAATAATTCTTCAACTAAGATTTGGGATTGCTGCTCATTTCTACAGTTCTGTGCTGGCTTTTTGTCTGTTTGCATGGGTCTTGTGCATGCTGACACCCTTGCCGTAGGTTTATTATGAGAAGGGTCCCAGGCTGTAGGATCATTTCTGTATGGTCGTACACCTCCTACCTGGCTCTTACAATCTTTCCACCCCCTCTTCTGCTATGATCCTTGAGCCCTGGATGGGTGTTCCTCAATATAGAGGTTGCGTTCAAGGACCCACACTCCACTGACTCTTATTCTCTGCATATTGGCTACTTGTGACTTTTTACATTCCTAGCCCTTTGTTGCAAAAAGGAGCTTCATTGATGAGAATTGAAAGATGCATTAGTGTTCTCTTCATCCCTTGTTCTATGTTCCATGAGTCTTAGGTGTACACTTAGGTGTACACTTAGGCTACAGCAATTCACAGATAATCTCTGTGTATGAGCAGTGGTGTTACTCTGTAATAATATCTGTTTGTTGACAAAGAAACTACTTTGATGGGTGGTAACTGGGATACTTGTCTGTAAATTTAAGGATCCATATTTTGCACACAGTAACAAATTACATTTGTCTAGGGATATGAGAGCTTGGAATTTTCTCTAAGATCTATGACTTCTCCAGCTATGTGTATTTGGCTAGGTTTACAGTGCTGCATATGAGTTTCCTCCCACTGAGTGGGCTTTAAATCCAATTCGGTAGCTGTTGATTACCCCCAAGATAAAAGTGCCACTACTGCACCAATGTCATTTGCTGTGCAGGTCATTGATGTGATTTTAGTTCTTGAAGCTATGAATGGACCATCAATTGATGTTCTCCCTTATCAGCTTGCATAGTGCTCTCCAAAGCTATGAGAGCTAGCCTTCAGGGTAGGTGGCTTCCAGATCAGTTCCAGCTTCATTGCTCCAAATACTGTGTCCAAAGTATGTCCTGTCTTCAGCAATGGGGTCTTACCATCAAGTTCTGGGAGGCCATCAAGAGCTGTGGCAATAGCCTATGTAATTTTGGGAGTCTCTTGGACCACCCTAGCCAACAACTCAAAGGAAGGTTTCTCCTGTGTAACACTGTTTCTTGTTATGTAGTCTTCAGCTATCTATACTCATGGACTCATGTAGGGATATTATTTTGTAATTTTTCCATAGGTTTTTGGACTAATAAAATTCTCTCTCTTTTTTAATAACAGCTAGGCATTATTTACATCTCCTGTTTCTCTCCTTGTCTATTATATATGTATGAGTGATTTGCCTATATGTATGTAAAAGCACCCAGTCATACAATGTCCATGGCATCCAGAAGAGAGTATCAGATTCCCTGAAACTGGAGTAACTGTCATTGTAAATGGGAACTGATCCTGGGTTCCCTGGAAGAGCAGCCAGTGCTCTGAACTGGTAAGTCATCTCTCCAGCCCCAATAACAACATTTTCTATGGGAAAAATAAAAGTGGAGAATTTTTCTTTGTGAACAATATTACACTATTATCATCTTAAAATAGATTATTACAGCCATAAGATGTTTTATATAAGTCCTATATTAATCAAAAGAATGTTCCTATGAAAGACACACAAAAGAAAAGGAGAAACAAGTGATGAGATGGTTCAGCAGGTAGAGGCACTTGCCACCAAGCCTGACAGTCTAATCTCAGACCCCAGGACCTACATGATGGAAGGAGTGAACTGACTTCCACAAATTGTCTTCTGACAAATGCACTATGCCACACAGTGACAGGCATGCACACATGCACCATGGCTCACATGGACACACACACACACACACACACACACACACACACACACACACACAAATATTAAATTTAATTTAAAGAAAAGCAGAAGGAGATTTTTTAATCTAATTTATACAGTGCAGTACCTCTGTACCCTGAGAGGTACCTATGTCATAGTAAATGCCCAATGAATGTTTGTGAGATGAAATTTTCACCCCAAAATTCCAGTATTTAAAAAACCTGAATTTTAAACTAATTTTTCAGAAGACAAGAAATATAAAGGCTTTTCTATAGTTCCAAGCATTTGTTTAAGGCATACAAATGGGTGAAACTGTATTACATCTTATGTTGGTGTCTAGATCTGTAAGCTATCTGTTCATTTCTGAATCAGGTTCCTTCTTATCTTATAGTCACATTACTTTTCTGAACAGAACTGTTAAGAAACCATTATCCCACAACGACTGCCATCAATTTAACTGTCTCCTCACTGACTACAATACAGTAGAAAGATGGCTACAGGCTGAAATCACTGGGCAAACAGCATTCAGTTCAGGAAGTCTGGGTTATCTGTAAGAAAGCAATGGAAATATATTTGGTGTGGTACAGCATTTAATGTATTTTTTTAATCCCTTGATGTTGTATGCCATGTCCATCAGTGTCTGACAGAAGTAGCCTGACCTTGACATGTTTGATACAGGTACCATGGGTGAACTGAATCAGATCAATCAAGCAACTGATTGGATCATTGTGTGACAATCGGTTCTCAAGAATACTAGAGAAATGTCATCAAGAACTACAAGAAATATAACTGTAGATTTCTTTTTTAAAAATCCCAGTGACCGATGTACAAATTACCAACCAGACTATTCTGTGATCTAGTGGTTTGGGATAATGTACCGGATACATGTCCCTAGTTCTTAGAATCTCTAAAAATAGATGCACATAATGAATAAGCAACAGCAAATTGAAACTATATAGAGTGCAGATACTGTAAACCTCAAAAGACACTTATTGTGCCTTGAATTTTCTTTTATAATAAGCTATGTAAAAATACTTTTCTAAAGTGAAATGTAACAATGTGTATATTATGACATACTATTAGCACAAAATGAAACAACTTCAAGCACACAGCTGATTTTTTTGACAAAATATGCATCTCGCTTGTTTATATTTTAAAAGCATGCCACGGTCAATAAAAGCAATTACTCTAGGATTAGGCAAAGTTCTTATTGGATTAATGTCATGTCACATAAAATAGAAGAGTATTCCTCTGAATTATTGCAAAACCTCATCATGCTTAAGCTATACACTTCTCTAGTGACCTGACAAAGTAATTGTGGAACTGCTTTTTATTAGTGTGCTTCCAGAACAATTCATCTTTGCTTTTGGCATATCAGAAAAAAAAATAAAGTCTATCACATGCTGGTACTCATTAAGCATCTTACTCCGAATAGATCTAGCTTTGCACCATACATAGCTAAGGAGTTGGGATATGCATTCAGTTATCAATTAGCATGTTTTTGAGACCTGTGGTACATGAGGCTTTGCTTTAGATCCCAAACAGTCAGCAGTGAACAAAATAGTCTACATTCTACTACAGGGAAAGTGGGTTTTAAAGAAAACCTAAATCAGGTATATACCCTCTGCTAAGTTGAAGGAAGTAATGTGAACATGTGCTGGGGTAACTGAGAACTGGTTTGGATAGCATGAGGGATTTACTTTTCCAAATCCTGAGTTATCTGTGACAGCTAAGTCTGAATTGTACTTGTGAGGACAGAATTTCAGTGAAGGCCTGACCTTGACTCCTGTATCAACATTTTGTTCTTCCAAAGCCTTCTTTACCTTCTGAAACAGAAATTGTGGTGAATCATAGCTACACCAAGCTGTAGCTAGAGACCACCTTCTAATCCATCTAGTGTCTCGCTCCACTGCATCTTAGTGGAGTGATAAGGGGCTACCTGTATGTCTATATAGGTAAAGAGTCTTATACAAATTTACCAGGGCTACTTGTAAATAGAGTGATAACAAGCATGTTAAGGTTCCTTGATTCCCAGTTGAGTGCTCATCCCACTGTGTCCCACATTCACAGAAAATATTCTAAGTCACTAATGGAAAACATCACATAAAATGAATATGGTAACACAATGCCTTTGAGTTTCCACACTGATTCTGAGCTTGACATTTATTTGGCCTTAATGCCTTTCCATCACTCAACCCACTTACTCAACCCTCTGTTCTGTGAGCCTGGGGCACAGTGGGATAAGTATTCAACTGGGAATCAAGTATATATTACTTAAAACACCATTTTAAGATAAACAAATCTTTTATTTCTGAAGCTAAGTGTTGTCTGGTATGAAAAAATAAGTCACATGGCACCTGTTAAAAGCAAGTCAGAAAGTGCATTGGGGATGAGGGAAGATATGACATGATGAGGATAAGTTGCCACCTGATGTTTACACAGCACTATGACAGTATGAATTGCATGTGCTATTTGCACTCTTGGCATTTCTCACCATTGGGAATACATATTCAGCCCTGCCTGCTGAACCCTGAATTCCACACTTCATTTTCTCAGGCACAATAAAATAGAGATTGATGGTGATGGTGAAGATAGATAGAAAGAGAAGATAGATAGATGATAGATGATAGATAGATAGATGATAGATAGATAGATAGATAGATAGATAGATAGATAGATAGATAGATGA
>NW_008351881.1:1092540-1105137 GCF_000622305.1 Nannospalax galili | reverse complement strand
CCCCAGCCTCCCCCTCCTGTTCCCAAGAGGTGGCCACCACCACAGCCACAGCCACTGGCACAGCCACACCCACTGCCTACGTGATGCATAAATGGATGACTGATGATAGATAGATAGATAGATAGATAGATAGATAGATAGATAGACAGATAGGTACCTGCTTTCCTACTAAGTGAGGTTCTTGGGGGTACAAATAAAAATTGTGATAATTAATAAGGAATTGAGAAACAGACTCCAAATCTTACAAAACTAGTGTTTCTTTCAGGAGTCCCAAGGTACATAAATGAATAATTAGTTTTAGTAATTATTTGTGATCAATTAGCTGCTGCTTTTTCATCAATCAGTGTCTGTGCAGCATTTGTGCCTTGTCCGCTGACTAGTACTTTTATATTTCCTCTGATTATAATGTTTTCTTATGTGATCTGACCTGCTTTTTCATATGATTTGGTTACATATATTCAAGACCATTTATTGGGGAAAGAGTATAAATAACATTTGTACTAAGTCATCTTTAGCTAATGGAATATGAAATGTAGAAAAGAGGGAACTAGAGCACAAGGGACTGGGTTAATTTCAGGAAAAAGGCCATTAGATGGGGAGTGTTTGTAATAAGTTTGATTTCTTCATGGTTTTGCTCAGAGATATCTTTTTATTTCTGCACTCATGGTTAGTCCTCAGTGTCAGAAGCATCCCCCAGAACAGAGCGGTTGGCTTGGCATGCATTCTTTAAACTTCCTATGGACTTTGTTTGAAGGGGATTATTTGAGTTTGACAATTGGGAGTAACCCTGCCTGCTACAGGAGGAGAGAAGAGCTGTTTATTTGACCAGCTGAGAGAAATGTACACGGAGGCAGATCTGCTGGTGTCACTGCATCCCCCAAGCCCTCAGTAGGGTACAGAATAACAGCTGTCTGCTACACTGAACAGATCAGGGGATTTTCAGTTAATAAAATGCTGCTCTTCTTTTATTAATATTTTTAATGGAGTTTGACTTCATCATGCCCTGCTGTAACCCTTCTAACTACATTTAGACATGCTCTAAGTGGCCAGTATTCTAGGTCACCAGTTAGTAATGCTAGGTATCTAAGAAAGAAATTGTATCAGACCTGGGCTATCCATTGGCAAAAAAAGGGAGAAGACATTAAGAAAGAGTCATCCAGGCAATTTTTCTGAAGCTGCCAAATTATACTGTACGTGGTTTTTTTTTTCAGTCTTCGTTGTTTAATTGCTGTTATCATTAAACAAGATTCTAGAATTTAAGTCTAATTTTCTCAAAAAGGTTAGTCATTACAATAGAAGTAGATTACATTAGACATTTATTGTGTGATGAATGCAAGAAAGGCACTTTTAATATTTCTCTTCACTTTTTAATTGCCCTTAGTTTTTGGTGTAGTGTGACATACATAGAGGAAAATACAAAAAAAAAGTCACATTTAAAGCTAAAGGAACTTTTACAAATGAGTAACCAACATAACCACAATCAAGGGCAAGGAATCAAACAGGCAGCTGGAACACCTTCCTTCTGTCTCCTTCCAATTAATAACCTCCCTACACTAGTCTCCCTAAAAGCAAACATTATTCTAAAATAAAACATGTTATACTTGTTTTTAAACCTCTTATCAATAAAATTATCTCAGCCTGCATGCTCTTAAGAGCACCCTCTTCCTGTAAGTAGCTATAGTTTGGTTTCTATGCTGAATGGGATTCTGTGGTACAAATACAGTGTGGGGGTTTTTGTTGTAATGGTGATAGACATTGAATTGGTCTGTATACCCACCAACACACGGGATACATGACATTGACGATGATTTCAACTTTAGCCAAGACAGTGAGTGAGTCATGGTGTCTTATAGTGACTTCTCTGAGTCTCAAAGATACCAATAGCCTTTTTAAAAAATGTTACGGTCAAATTTATTTTTTTAATAATTTGTTTAATAACCACATAATTAGAAGAGGCATTTCATTACAACAGCATTGATGTATTCAATAACAATTTCCAGAGCTAAGATTCATCGGTTTCAAAATTGGCTGTAAATTTTTAGGGATACAGTTGAAAACAGTTATACAATATTGTACTCAGTATAAACCCTATAAGATATAAAATTGAATGAGCTTTTAACTTTTAAAAAAGATCTCCATTTCATTATTAAAATACACAGTTTCATACAGAAAACTTCATTTTTAATGCAATGATTCACTGCATTAAATTAAATGTTTGCACGTGCATTTATAATCCCTATATATCTGATGATTAGTAGTCACAGTCAGTTACTTTCTGAGCTCCTTAGCACCTGAGCATGGATATAAAATCATCAGGTAGATTTCACTGGTAATGTTTATCACCTCTGCTATTTAACATGAAGTAAATTTTTATGCTTCTTCCTCAAACATAAGAAGACCCGAATTCGAATCCCAGCACCCACATGGCAGCTAAGAACTATCTGTAACTCCAGTTCCAAGGGATCCAACAGCCTCTTCTGTCCTCTGCGGGCATTGCACAACATGGGTGCACTTACCTACACGTAGGAAATACACGCATACACATAAAATAAAAATAATAAGCAAAAATATTTTAGGGGATAAAGGGAAAGAAGGAGCTCAAGAGAAGTGGGACCATAGAAGGGTATTATTATGGGGAAAATGGGGGGCACCTTAAATGGAGAAACCATGGTGGAAGGATTAGACAATGTGAGAGGTAAACAATGCCCAGCTAGTTTTAGAAAACCAGAGGAAACCATATTAGGCCAACAACCTACTGACAAATTATACATACAACCAGATCAAAGAATGTAATATACGTTTAGGCAAGGTTTATCTGAGAGCGTTTGGTCTTTGCCCAAGCTCTATCTACATGGCACATGGTAATTAAAAATACCATACTGGTGGAACTAACCTTCTTGGATGTTTAATAGTCATACTTTGATCATATACTAAACTTGACAGAGGGACTTAAAAGACAGTTTTTGCCCCTTGGCCTCCAAGGTTGACTAAGTTCCAGGGACTGTGGAGCATCTGTCAAAATATTCTGTAACTGTGCTGAGTCACCTGTCCTCTTGTTCAGGGAGACATGGAGACCCCATGAGATGGACTTGAATCAGTGTCCTGTCTACAAAGAGGAGGGTCAGCTTGGAGGAAACATCTCATTCATGCTTGCAGGTGAAGCCAGCCACGGTTGAGCAGGACCTATGACTTATCTTCAAATACACGGAACTGGTAAAAGAAAGGTGCCAAGAGCTCCTCCTAAGCCCATGTGACCCCTGAAGAACAGATCCTCAAATGACTTTAAGTGTAAAAATAAATTGGTTTACCTGGGCCAACTCTAGGATCTTAAGTACCCAAAAGCAAAGTATAACCAAAGATTAATGGGGTCAATATAATTTTTTAAGAGTCCATATGTATAGCTACAGGCTACATAACAAGAAACAATGCCAGACAGGAGATACCTTCCTTTGAGTTATTGGCCAGGGTGACCCAAAGGATTCCCCAACAGTAACGCAGCATAGAACTGGGAAAATGAATAGCAGACCCCAACCTTATCTAAAGGAATATTGACAATTGATTGCTGCTAGATGAGGAACAGCTGATCTTCCTAAAACAAGGATCTCTAGATAGGCTGAGTAGATTCAGCAGATGGACAAGCACTGGGGAATGGCTGGGGGTGCCAACAACACAGTGGACAGTAACAGGGATGACAGAGTATATGGGCTCCAGTGTGTGTAGGGGGAGGCTATGGGAGGGTGCCATTTGGGAAGTGAATAAGATTGTGTGGGATGTTCTGTATGATATACACACACAAAAAAAATCAATAAGTTAAAAAAAAAAAGATGTTTGAGGAAGAACCAACAGCCTTTTTACAATACTTATTGGTCCTTTGAGTGATTTCGTTTAAATGTTTCTTCAATACCTTGTCCTTTTGCTCTGATACAATGGCTATCTCTTTCTCTCATTCTTAGGACTATATACTATGTTTTACATATGCATTAAAATATCTTCAGTTCATTCTTACCTTGCTTTGTACTTTCTGAATTCCTTTCAATGAACATTAATTCACAACATTAATAAAGATTGTTTATCCAAATTTTAATGTTAAAGTATTTTGTATATTTCAGAAACTTTCTTCTGTCTCAAGATTATAGAATTATTTTCATTTCTGTGTTTATTTTGCCTTTAAAATTGTGAGCCAAAATTATCCTTTAAGTGATTGCCTTGTGATGTGAGCTAGGAGTAAAAATCATTTGAGAAGCCTTGCCAGTCTCAAAGCTCTGCTTCCTATACTTGTCAAACATGATCTCTGCATGCAGAGCTTTCTGGCCTTTGTGCCTGTGTTCACATGGATCAACTTTTCTATCCAGGAATCAAGGTGGAACAGTTCTAGGAAATGCAGCTTTAAAATAATGCTTGCTATCTTTCCTTCGCTCTTCTTATTCTCGTTCATGTAAATTTTAATGAAGATGTGGCACATATATACAATAAAGTTCTATTCAGCTGTAAAGAGACACGAAATTATTAAATTTGAAGAAGTATGAATGGAACTGGAAAATATTACACGGAGTGGGGTAACACAGGCCCAGAAAGACATATGCTGCATGCTCTGTTCTCTCATAAATTGGGATCCTAGTACCAAATCATTAGATGTTAGTTTATAAACTGAAGTAACCACAGAAGCCAGGGAAGTAAAAAGAAATAACAGGGAAAGTGGGGGAAAGGAGCTCTAGAGAAGAGCTCATCTAAAATCCAGTTAGACAGTTTACTGTAAAGAAGGAAATGGGACAATTGGGGGTGGAGCTTTCACTGGGGAGAGGGGCAGCAGGGTCAAACAGAGGGAGAAGAGGGAGAAGAGGGAGAGATCAGCAACAGTACAGATGTCTGAAAAGGCCATAGGAAAATGTATTATGTTATAAGCCTACTTTAAAGTACATTTTGTGGGGCTGAGAGATGGCTCAGCAGTTAAGAACACTGACTGCTCTTACAGAGGAGCCAGGCTTGATTCCCAGAACCCACATGGTGGCAAACCATCCATAAATCCAGCTCCAGGGGATCTGACACCTTCTTCTGACCTCAGAGGGTTATTGCACAACAGGAGTGTATTTATACACATGTATGAAATACAGTCATACACATAAAATAAAAATAATAAATAAAAAATAAAGTAAAATACATTGTGTGTATGTGTTTGTGTGTGTGTGTGTGTGTGTGTGTGTGTGTGTGTGTAGCTATAAGCTATCTCAGAAAAATCCCAGACATAGGAAACTTCCCTTCAAGTTGTTGGTCAGTGTAGTACAACAGACTCCCAGTACAGTACAAGCTACTGTCATTGCCCTTGATTGCCTCCCAGAACTTAAGGTAAGACCCCATTGCTGAAGACAACAGGCACTTTGAACATAGAACTTACAGGAACCCACTGCAACTGACCTGGAAGCCTCCTCCCTGAGGAGTAGCTCTCATAGTATTGAAAGGTGCTGTGTAAGCTGCTAAGACAGAAAATCAATCAATAGTCCTCTCCAGCTGAGAAATCTACGAATCACAACAATGACCAGTCTGGAAAAATATCTCTCATGCTGCAATTCTGGCACTTTTATCTTGGGAATGCCAACAGCTGTGTAATTGGACTTAGATCTCACACAATAGGAGGGAATGCATGCCTGGTAATATGAACCTAGTCAAATACCTTTGTCTGGGGAGGCCATAGACCTTAGAGCAGAACCTAGTATGGACACTTTCCTGAGCTACTGTACTTTCTAAATATAGTCTACATACTTTTCCACATAACTACATAAAAGTGTATCACTCATCAAAGAAATTTCTTTTGCAACAAATAAAGACAATTACAGAGATTTACAGCTGGTCAAAAATGTAGAAAATGAGTGACTGTGGGGAATTCAACCTCAATTGATATATCTAAAATGCAACCCCTCCACCTCAGTCCCAGAGAACATCATGGAAGAGGGGGCACAAAGATTGTAAGAGACAGAGGACCAGGACAGCTACAACTAGATAGTGTCTTGTAGACATGACAATCTCCATGTGGGAAGGACTGGAAAGGACTGGAGAGGACATGGGAAGGACAGAATAACGTAAATACAGTGCTCATATATGAAATTCTCAAAAATAAGAAGGTTATGAAACTAAATTTTAAATTCATATGTTGTTACAATAGTACAGACAAACCAACATAAATTTAAATTTCCTTCTAATTCCATTAAATTTATTTTTTAAGACCTCCAATGAAGTTAACATCTTCATAATGGTGAATTTTCTAATCATGGGATCACCCCTACACAGGGCACAGTGGCACACATGTACAGGATCTCTCTCTCTCTCTCTCTCTCTCTCTCTCTCTCTCTCTCTCTCTCTCAAACACACACATACACACACACACATACACACACACACTCACAAGAGAAAAAAACCTCACCCCTTATATATTTCTGACTCATGTTGTTATATAGAATTTCCCTTCTAAGTCAATTCTGTAGGAAATTTAGATAGTGTGGTATAGATTCACACTAATCAGAAGCAAAACAGACTATCACTACAATTTCTGTACATCATGGCACATAATGTTGCATGCAATAATGGGAAGTCCTACTTTATCCTGATTCTCTCCCCTCAGTTGATAGCCCATCTTGATGAAAAATAATGTTAATCTTAGGAATAAGCTCTTGGTGTCTCCTTACACCCCACTTTCATTTTTAAATAATAGTTCTCTTTCCAACTAGAAAAGTACAGGTTATGTATGTTGAAGGAGTCCTATGAATTTAATTTTTGCTATAACTCATTTTAGAATAGTCTTTTTAAATATAGCATAATTGAATTTTATATATATCGGGCCATCCTATAATAAAGGAGAGTGTGAATAGCAGACACTCTTTATTTTGCCTAAAGAATGATTGTTTTTAGAAAATATTTGCACTCCAGTATGTCTCACTCAGGTTTATGCTGTGATGATTTTCCACTTTGTCAGACACCTTGACTAATCCTAGGGAATGGGCACATTAGAAACACCATGACGGTGGGGTCTGTTGGATTCAAGCACTGAAACAATGCACAAAGAATCACTGATGACAGAAAATTCGGAATGTATGTTGCACACACTCCCTGAAGGTTCACAGAGCCTCACACCTTTCTGATGTCATTTGATAGTGGACGTAGATCCTGTTTATGTGAACACACACTTTCAGACCTTATTATGACAACATGTCAGACACATTCAACAAATTTTTATTGATTTTTTTTTGTCACTTACCAAAATGTAAAAGAATCCCTTAGGAAGTCTTTTTATTTTTGCTTCTAAAATTTAAGACTTCATTTGCATCCTAGTATTCTCTAGATTCATTTTTAACATGTAGTTTTCAATGTGAAATCTGTTTGAAACATCAGAAAATTTTATTTTAGGTTCCCATTATGATAAATTGGGGTGTTGGTTCAAGGGCACTGAATCAGATGCTCTCCAAGGTCCTTTTCAACTTAAATGTGCTTTGATAATAACAAACAAAAAAGTTACACTGCCCATATTGGTAGTCACTAGAAGAATGGATAGATGGCTTTTATGTCCAGGCAGAGTGATGTTTGAATGCATTTTAACTTGTTCATTAATTTACCGAGGGAGCAAAATCCTTAAAGGGAATGCAACATTCTGCTTCTTGTAATCAGATTATTATCCATAATGGCAACTGTGCTGGTATAGTTACTCAAAGTTTATGAAGCCCTCTTTATGAATATTTGATCATCACTGCTACTCTATAGCAGATGCCTTATGAGGAAAGAGAAAAGATTAAGATGAGATGACAAAAACCATAAATGATTTAACCAAGGCAACCACATTTTGGCTGGTGGAGTCTCCATGGACTTATAATCCTTATGTATTATCTTTAAATTATAACATAGATGCTGGAAATATGCTTACCTTAAAGTAGTTTGATAAGTAGTAAACATGAGTAAATAATTAGTATTGCTAAATAAATGATAATAAAGGATGGAACACTTCATCAAAAATGGAAGACTTCACAGTGGTAATAAAGATTGAAGATTTGACAAAGGCATGTTTTCATCTGCATTCAGGCATGTTTACCATCATATGACATTACCATGTAGGTTTCAATTTTACACAAATAGTATCTTACCACATTTATGTTCTCTAATTTTTATTTAACATTATGTAACTGTCTTTGTTGACATATACAGACAATTCCACGATTTTGAATTTGATTATTGGGTTTCCCGGTTTGTACATAGTTCATTTTCTTTATGTACTTGCTAATGAGCATGGCTGTTGTTTCTAATCTGAGGTTCTTATAAACAATGCTGTACTGATCATCAATGTGCATGTGTTCTTGAACATTCTTCTAAATATTTATCTAGGTGCATGTCTAGAAAAGGAATGAAAAATATTTGCATTGGCAGTTTTATAGGATATTGCTAAATTAGCGGTCAGTGTAAAGCCCCCACATCTACTCCATGCATTCAACTCTTGCCAATACCTGATACTGTCAGCTCTTGTTTTTCATACCTTGCATTATGTAGTTGGGATAGAATGTGTTGTATATGAATGCCCCCACCATATGTCAAACCCCACCCTTCTTTCAGGGCCCCGTCACCCGATCCCTGCCTCACTCTCCCTTGTATAATCCCGGCAGAGTTTATAAAACAGTTTGAATCACCTTTTCCCTCTTGCTTACACTGCATCCCAAAATCTTTTGCTTACCTTTGAGTTGCTTGCTCTTACAACAATGGAAACACATGAAAATATGGTCAATATATGTTTTTATTTAATTGAACTAAAATAAAATCATGTTGCCAAACTTAAAACAGACTCAAGTCACACTCCACGGAAATTTCTGAATGACAGAGACCAAGTAAACATCAGGACTGATCATCAAACTCTCCACTTTGCCCTGTCATGGTCATGGAAATGGAGATTTTCTCTATCTTGCAGGGTTGTCCTAGCAAGTTATGAAAGACCGTGTAGGACAGGTAGTAAAAGGTTGCTGGTGAAGGTTATATACTTTTTACATCTACAGTTTAGATGTTCACCTGAAAATGTTGGAAAGAATTATGAGGTTCCCAGAGGGCCTTCATATTTTTGTTGTTGTTGTTATATAGCTTGGAAAATTTCTTCAAAGTTGAGCAAGATGATAAATTCCTTCTTTTTAGCTACATAATAATCAGAAAGGAATTCAGCTTCCCTGAGCCTCAGTTTTCCGTTATGTAAAATTGAGATATTGTCAGAATTCCTCTGATAGATTTGCCATGAGGTTTACATGAAATGATTTATACAGATGCTTCATAAAATGTCTTAGACCATTATTAGTACATGTGCCAGGCCTACAATAAGTGCAAGCACAGCTTGAATTATTATATTGTTACTGTCATTTGACTTTGATCTTAAGGAGGAAAAGAAAAAAGTCTGCTTTTTCAGGTATATTACCAAACTGACTCCTAATTTATGAGAAATCTGCTAATAAGAAATTAACAAAGAATCTTTTCTGACCTCATTTCCTCTTTAAATCTTGTTTAGCTGTCTAGTTAAACTTTGGCTTCATTCTATAACAAGAAATGACACCGTAAATACAAGGGAATTATTTTCTAAACCTAGTCTTCCAGTAAACTTATCCTGCTAATCAATACAGTCGATAGCTTCCAACTTTCACTTACTGCACAGTCTGTCATCACCTTATATTCACTGGTATTTATTTACTTAATGTAGGGCTTTGCAAAAACAGTACAATCTTGTTGCCTTGAATAAATAGAAATATAATCCCTACCAATTCTTTTTTTAATATTTTATTTACTATTTTTATTTTACGTGTATGAGTGTTATGCCTGCCTGTAGGTAAGTGCACCCGTTCGTGCAATGTCGCAGGACAGAAGAGGTTGTCAGAATCCTTGGAACTGGAGTTAGGGACAGTTGTTAGCTGCCATGTGGGTGCTGCGATTTGAATTTGGGTCTTCTGCAAGAACAGAGGGTATTCTTAACCGCTGAGCCATCTCTCCAGCCCCATCCCTACCAATTCTTGTAGAGCTGGAAGTCTACAAGAAGGCACTGCTCTGCCCTGTTCTGTTCATCTGCCAAGGGACTGCCTCCCAAGAAAGTTTTGTATATTTGTCATTCTTTTTTCCTCTAATCGTGCTATTCAGAAAAATATAAATGGCCTTCAAGCCCACTGATACAATGAGGTAGGCTAGCTGTGGAGAACAGGTCTCACTGCCATCACTGGGAACAGCATGATTAGCATTTCTCCAGCACCTCAATGACTAGCACAGTAACTCTAATTTTACAAATTTCATCTCTTAATATAGCTATTGAATCATAAGAACATTTCTAAGTGGAAGAATTAGAATTTGACCCTGAGCTGTATTTTGACCAGATCCCAGATTCAGAACCACTCTGCTGCACTACTGCAATAAACAGCCTATATGTGACTAAGTTGTGAAAGTTATTGCTTAATATGTGGTTGTGCATTCTTTAATCCCAGCACTCAGTGGGAGGCAAAGGCAGGTGGATCTCTGTAGGATTGAGACCAACCTAGTCTGCATATCAAGTTCCAGGTCAGCTGGGGCTACAGGAAGATACTGTCTAAAAATGATCATTGTTCTATAGAAAATTTTTTTAATAGTATATTTTTCCAAATTAAATGTCATTGATTATACAAAAAATGCAGAAGATAGCTCATCAGATGAGTAACTTAGCCACAATTTTTCAAAATATTTTATTTATTACTTTATTTTATATGTATTAGTGTGTTGCCTGCATGTATATAAGTGCACCCGTGTAGTGCAATACTTGCAGAGGTCAAAAGAGGGTGTCAGATCCCCTGGAACTGGAGTTAAGGATGGTTGTTGGCCACCATGTGGGTGCTGGGAATCGAACCTGGATCTTCTGCAAGAGCAGCCAGTGCTCTTAACCACTGAGCATCTTTCCAGTCCCCTAGCCAGAAATTTTTGATGAGTAAAATTATTTTCTGCAGATATGGCAGACATACACAGCCAGCTTGATAGAATGGGTCTATTCTTTTTCAGAACTGCTTTATTCTGCATAAAAGGATTTTATTTTGCATTGGCATGAATAGAAAAGTGTGCCTCAAGTGGAATAAAACTATTAATGCAGCATATGAAGGAATGATAAACTTAACCGTAAAGAATCAATGAATTCTTTAGAGCTTCGAATTTTTATGTAGAGTATAATCCAGTGAATTGGGTTGTCAATGATTATCTTTGATCACTGGAAGACTGCATAATAGAATGAGGGAACAAAAAGCCCTATGTGGCTTAACTGTACAGCTTACCATTTCCAGACATCACTTCTTTCATCTCTCTTCATTACACTAACATCACTTTCAGTGTCATGACCCGATAGTTTATTGAAACATTGAACAATGTTTCAGAAGATGATTCCCTGGAACTGAAGTTCCTGACAGTTGTTAGTCACCACGTGGGTGCTAGTACTCAAACCCAGTCCTCTACAAGAGTAGTCAGTGCTCTTAACCTCTGAGCCATCTCTCCATGCCCTAATTTCAATACTCTTATAATAAAATGATGCTGTCTACTGGTTTGTGTTACTCCAAAATTAACATCTTGAAATCTAAACCCCCAAATTACAGTATTAGGAAGCGTGCCTTTGAGCTGATTGGGATTGGCACCTTTGTACAGGAATCTCTGCAGGAAGGTGCCTGCTATGAACCAGGAAGTTGGCACTCACCAGGACAACAAGTCTGTAGCTCTTTGATAGTAGCCTTCCCGGCCTCCAGAGTTATGAAAAATAAATGTTTGTTTTCTTGGTGTTGGGAGCTATAAGGATAGTACCCTGGACTCATGCATTCAGAAGAAGCATTTTGTCACTAAACTCTATCTCTAGACTCCTATGTCTCTTGTTTTGGTACCACCTGAATTATGGCATGTTTCTTACAGAAGTTCAAATGGTCTAAGGCAGGTGAAATAGTCTATTCAACTTTCAAGTCCACACTACAATTTTGATGCACTTTGCATTTGTTATGATGTTGTTTTATGGCGATAGAGTGATGCAATTATGTAAATATAGAATTTTGGCGAGGTAAAATCAGAAGACCTGTTACCTTTCGGACTGCATATATTTTGACCTGAAAATGTTTGGGAAGAATGCATTGGGTGAAAAGCAACTTGGTCAGTTCTACAAGCAAATGAAGTAAAGACCCAAAGCTACTTGTCCTTGGTCTCACTATCCTGATATCAGAAGCTACTAAACATTCTTCTCAGTGACCATGGCACAAATGTAACATTTATTTTTTATGCCTGTGAAAGAAAGCGTGTAAATTATTTGAGCACATGAATTTCAAATATTCTACCTCAATTTGTACAAGTTTTTCCTAGAATTACTGTTGATTTCTGGATTTCTGTGTTGCAAAATGAAAATGAATGCCACTAAATTTTGATGGCAGAATGTCATACCAAATGACACCAGTGTTGGATCTTATATTTAAGGTGCATTTGCATTTAGATCAATGCATTTAGAAATCTACAATATTCTGTACTTTCACCTGAATAAACACATGCTGCATAATGAAACATTTTAACTGGTACATGTTGAAAAATCTATAAGAATCTTGTTTAACAAAATGTGCC
>NW_008351881.1:1079725-1091768 GCF_000622305.1 Nannospalax galili | reverse complement strand
TAAAATTATAAAACCATCAAGCCATATACTAATATTATTTTATATTTTTTTTATTTTTAATTGGCATATCACTGAGAATGTCCAATATAAAATTTTAGGGGCTGGAGAGATGGCTCAGTGGTTAGGAGACTGACTGCTCTTGCAGAGCAATATATGAGAGTTGCTTGTCACCCCTTTATAGTTGTTAAATATAGAAAACACACAGAGAATAGACTTGATAAAGACCATCACAGAAAGCTCTGTCATTAGGTACCAAAAGGCTGGATCTTCACTGTTGCGAAAAATTAAAAGCGTGGCTCACAGATGGATTTTGTGGAATGGATCTAAGTTTTGTTGTTTTACTTTAAAACAATAAACATTGTTGGTAGGTGGGGATGGCTTGTCCATGATTGTCAGAAGACTGTGGAGTAGATTGGGTAAAGAGGAAGGTCTATGCACAAGTTCAGACTCCATTCTGTCAACTGTAACATTTACTGACTCTCCTGCCTTCTTTTCCTTCATCGCACAGACAAGTCTTTCACTTATAAGACTTTATGGCTTCACTGATACATTAAATAATGCTCTGCCATAGGAAATAATATTAAAGGGAGAAAGTTTTCTAATATGTGAATCATGTATGCCTCTCTCCTGTGATACTCCAATATTTCCATAGCTTTTAGAGACTGGAGTTTGGTTAAGCAATAAGCTGTACAAGCTATACAAGTGATAATGGATGGAGCCAGGACAGGAAGCTGTGTCTTCTGCTCCTAGATCCCTGTAGCTGCTGTACACAGCAAAGCCCCTCACCACATTTTGCCACCTTATGTCAAATTGTAAAGTCTTTGGGAAACCATTGATTTCACTGTCAAGTCACAATGTTTAAAATCCTGAGCTGTTTAGTTACTAAGTTATTTTCAATCCCAAGGCTGGAGTCTATGAGTTTTATTTCAGTGGAGGTGATATTACTGTTTACAAGTCATAATCTACAATAATAGGATTCTAACTAATCCAGAGCAGAGTCTGAAACACCTCAAGGAAATCTGCAAACAGCAATGCACCCATATGGTATTCTCAGGCTTTTTCCCCATGAAAGTTCCTTCATGAAAGTTCCTGAAACATGCCTATGAATCTCCACAGCCTAAAGTATAAGTTACTGGCTTGTTTCTGCAGCAAAATGCCCAACAAAAGAACCTTGAGAATGGAAGGATTTATTTTAGCTTGGAGGTCCAGAAGATACATCACATGACAGTGGAGCAGGAAGTAACTGGTCAAGTTACGTCCTTGTTCAGGAATCATGGAGGGAGGATTGCTGCTATTCAGCTTTGTCCTTTTAATTACATTCAGGACCCTGTCCATGGAATGATACTACCAACATTTAGGATGAATCTTCCCACTTCAATCAACTCAGTAGAGAAAATCGTTCACAGGCATGCCCAGACAATTCTTTTCCTTGGTAATTATAAATCCTGTCAACATGACAATCAGGATTCACCACAATAGTTTCACCCTTTTTTCCATTTGATACACTAAAGACATCACCTTAAAGCAATAGCTTTCCACCCCTTTTTTCCAAAAGTTCATGGCTATCTCATTTTTTACTTACTTTTTCGTTGCTGTGATAGAAACACTGACCAGAACAATTTATAAAAAGAAGAGTTTATTTGAGCTTACACTTCCAAGGGGCAAGAGTCCATCATGGTAGGAGACATGGTGGCAGAGGTGATTGGAGGAGGAGCAGAAGCTAAGCTCTCACATCTTCAAGCAGGCACAGGAAACAAGAGTGACTCAAGATCCAGCAAAGCTTAAGAACTCTCTAAGCCCACCCCCAGTGACGTGCTTCCTCCAGGATAGTCACATTTTCTAAGACCTCCCAAAACAGTGCCACCAACTGGGACAAAATGTCCAAATATTTGGAGCCCTTGGGGGACATTTTCATTCAGACCACTACAATCATAATGCAAAATTCATTCAGTTCAACTTCAAAAGCCTCTCCTCCCAGTCTTTAACAGTTCTAATTCTGCTTAAAAGTCCAAAGTTGAAGTCTCACCTATGACTCAAGTTAATCTCTTGATTGTGAGTGCTTATAAAAGCAAAAACAAGTTACACACTTCTAATACAAAGGTACAGAATAAACATTCCCATTCCAAAATGGAAGAATGAGGCCACATCAAGACAGAAACCTAGCAGAGCAAACACCAAATCCAGCCACTCCAAGCCCTGCATGGGGGCTTGTTAGGTGATCAGCTGGACTCCAAATGGCTTGGATAGCCATCACCTAAAACTCTGCTGCCTGCAACACAAATAGCCTCTCTTGGGCTGGCTTTGTTCCTCACACGAAACTTTCCTAAGCAGGTACCTCATGGTCCTGGCATTTCAAAAATCTTGGGGTTTCCATTTCAAATGTGGCTTCATGCAGTAACTTCTCAGGGCCTCTTTAGAGACTCTGACTGTGGTACACATCGCTTAGTCTCAGTAACTCTCTGGAACCTTGATGCAAGATCCCATAACACCTCAATCCCGTATCTTATATGCCTGTAAAATTAATTCACTTTGATAATATTGATAAATTCTACCAACAGCTAAAGATGGATTCTAAAACCATTAGACCACAGTTAGAGCCATCTCTGTGTGCTGACTCTGGGAAATTCTTCCCCACACAGCTGATTTCAAGGATCAGAGAACCCCCTTTAGCAGAGTTTTCACAAGAGGTGTTTTCACAAGGTGGCACCTTTGATGGCTGGGACCTTGCTCTCAGAATACCTTTGCTGTTTCCTCAGGGCAGAGTGTCAGGTTTCTCTTTAATGGTGCTGATCTCTCTAATAATTACAGGTGCTTTCAGCCTGCCTTGTCTGTAAAATTAAGCTCCTTCACCATTTTCCTCACTAAGTTGCATATCTTTTACATATCTTTCTGTCTCATTTTTTGCTGTCTCCCTCTATCAATCAGAATGAAAGAATAAGTATCAGCCAAGCCACAGCCTGAATGCTGTCTTGACTTGGATTTCAAACTCTGCCAAACAAATTTGTCCATTTCCTTGAATTTGATCTCATTCCAGTTTTCAGGACATGGGTAGAAGGTAGCCAGAGGGTCAGAGATGTATCTAGCCCAATTCCTCTCTGACACCTCATGAGCTAAACCTGCACTGTTCACATTTCTCTAGCCCTGTAGCCTTCTAAACTCCCACCAGGATGGTTCATGTAACCCTCCTTACGACATTCTAGGCTTTTCTAGCCCAAAGTTCCTGGCTTTTCCACATACCTCTTACAAACCACTTCCAAACACTTAAGAACCACATGCGACAGCACTACTTCTCACTACTCAATCTTTGCATTTATTGATTATGCCATTGCTGTGACAAAACGTCTCACAAAAGGAAGACTTTCTATCAGCCTACAATTCCAGGTGATACAGTCCATTGAGACAGGAAAGGTCCAGCAACAGAAGAAAGTGGCAGCTGGTCACTGTGCCTCTGCAGTCAAGAAGCACGAAGAGATGAGCTCTGGTGCTCAGCTGCCTTCCTCCTCTTTGTTCAGCTCAGGGCTATGGAATTGTGCTGCCCACATTAAGAGCAGATCTTCCCACTTCAACAAACCTTATCTAGAAACTCCCTGACAGACACATCCAAAGGCTCGTTTCTATGGTGATTCTAAATCCTGTGAAGCTGACCATCTAGATTAACCAACACAGCTACCTTGCTGCTTCCCTCCACACCATCAACCAAATTCCCACTCATCATATTCAAAAGCAGCAGAAAATTAATATTTGTGCCATCTACTAAAATGCATCCACTTTTTAAAAATGTGTTTTCTCCTCCTAACAATCCATATATTCTGTGTGCTTCAGTTTGAACTGTTTTTGCATTTAATGTTTCTGCTCAACATAGTGAAATGGCAAGCCTGGGAACCAGAAGTGAAACAAAGATTTACGCCATTTTGCCCTGTCTTCAAATAGGTTTTTTGACCCAGTCATCTCAGTACTGCTACTTCAAGAACCTCTGTGAAGCAAAACTGTCTTTTGATGAGGCACCTATTTTGTGTCTCCTATTTTGTGTGTCTAAGGTTCCTCACAGAAATTAAACCTTACAGAAAATAAATTAATCTGTCCTTCTAAGGCTAGAAAACTACTATCACCCTGATGGCTCAGAAGGGAAGATTCCCCCTTGTCTCAGCCTAACGGAGTGAGGAAAGTCAGGTGATGCTGTGGTAGAAGATCTTGGAGAACAGCTGCTAGGACCTTAGCTTTTTCAGATAATCAAAACTGCTAAACTTTCTTTCCAGGTTATTAGATGCTTGATACAGAGAAGGAGGTGGCAAACTCAGCCCATGGGCCCCTGTTTCTATGAACAGTTTTATTGAAACACTGCCTTGCTTGTTCCTTATGTTCTGCCTGTGGCCATCTTCCCAGAAACAATGAGAAAGTTGCTTGTATAGTTTGGAAAAGGCTTCCTGCCTTTCCAATGCCTGAATTCTTGACATCTAGTCCTATAAATGAAAGGAAAAGACAGAGACACATGATGCTAGACCCTTTTTCTTATAATACTATCACCTACTTAGTGGATTTCCATTCCTCCCTGAAATTTATCAATAAATGGGATAGGAAGATTTTAGTACCAGGATGTACATAAATATTTTTCTATTCAAACTACTTAAAATGCAGATAAGAGTTGTTTTCTACTTATATCCTGAACTAAGTCTTCAATTGGAAACAGCATTTATTCAATTCTCAGCTATCAATTTTTTAAAGAAAATTTCACAAAAGCTATTGAGCAACCTCCCTTTTATAATCACCAATTCTCCCACTTTGACCTATTGTTAAATCACATTTGTTGGATATCTTCCCTGTAGAATGGGAAGAGACTGGCATTTTAGTTAAGTAATTAGCTGCAATTTATATAAACTGTGCCTTTATATAACTTCTAATTATAACAACTAGCTTTTCTGTGTATCTGAGGCATGACGTGTGCATTCAAGCAATTAGAAAGACATTATCAAGCAACTTCTCCTTTCCTTTAGAAGTTGAAAGATATAGGAAATAAAGTTTGCAGCACTTTGTACTAAATAAAGCATGAGTGCTATGTTAATATAACTATATCACAGTTCATATCTTTAAGCTCAGAGTTTATCCTTTCTGGGGTACATAACAAACCATGCTGGATTAGTTTACAGACTGTTCAGAACTAGGGCATCCAGGTAGCATCCGGATAAAGCAATCTTCACAGTTTTGGACAGATTAAGGATTGGTGGAAGCCTAGCCATTTCTTTTATCCAGGTCAAATATTCACTTCCCTCAAAAGCCTGCACATCTCAAGCATCTTGCATTTTAGCAGCCTTCTGATCGACTCTGTTTTTCTGTTTTTCTTTATCATAAAATGTTTCCCGGACCAACAGCTGGTGCTTGCTGGCTGAAGGAATGAACAGGAAGACAATGTGTTCACAGGATTATGGAGCAGGCTGAGAGGGGAATTTATGCAGAGTTTTATAAGCTTAGTCAGGCAGAAAATGGATTGGGCTGTGCAGAGGAAATAATGTGTCATTCAAAGCTCAACTTGAGGCACAGCCTTCATAACAGAGAAATCACCATAGGCTTCTTTTGCTCCTACAACTTCAAGTCCTACCTTGAAGTTTGGGTGAAACAGCATAAGCAGACTGCAGAGGTCTAACTCCTCAGTGACTTTCTTTGCATGCCCAAATCAGTCCAATTACAGTCCCCGCCTTCCATACTACTACTCCTCAGTTTCCAAGATGTAGAAGCTTGTCCAAGTGGCCAACAGTCAAGCTCCTGAAAAACTAGAGTACTAATGAAAAATGGACTATGAGAAACCCCTTCCAATCAATCTGACCCAAGAAGGCATTTGATAGGAAGCTCTCATTTCCAGAAAGCTCCCTGGGTGCTCATAACTTCACCTTCTTTTAATGGGCTCCTGTATGTCACTTGTGATTCATCTAAGAGCTCTGTAAGTCCCTAGGTTGTGAAATGAATTTCATTCTTCTATTTGGACCTCACAGAACATGTCTAGTTGGCTGGCTGAAACTGGCAGTTGTGTTTCCATAGCATCATATTTTTGTTTTCTTCTTTTGAATCAGTCTGAGTTTCTGTCACCAAGAACTTTTACTTGATTCATTTGTTTCTTGCTTCTCTTGATTATCTTGATTCTGTTGCAGAAGCAAAATTATTATCTGGGGTAATTCTCAACAAACAGTCTGCATGAAACTAAAGCTCAAAGACACTTGTCATTCTTTCTAAAGTGCTATTTGCCTCCCCCACCAAAAGAAAAAAAAACTTACAGGGTAAAAGGCAGAAGATTAAAAGATGAAGGAATCATTTGAGGGAAAATATTGTGCGTCCTTCCTAAGCAGAAGTTCTAGGGTAGTCCATTTATATAGCTGGATGGTTCTGGAGTAACTCCGAGGTGATATATATGGTTTGTCAAGTGCAGCACTTATTTAACAGGGTTATTATTGAGCAGTTAGACAGGTATTTTCTTGACGCTTGACTCTGTCCTGAAAGAAATGGAAATGCCTAAATTGGTTAATGCTTACAAACTGAGTCACCTATACTTATGTTTCATGAAATGTAGTAGAGAATCTCATACTGCCCAGAGTGCCACACAAGTGTCCCCAGTAACTCTGTACCAAGCAGCATGTTTAGATAACTTTGACAGACTAACATGAACCATTTACAGGGGTCAGTGACATCCATCTTTCTCGAACCATGTGTGTCCGGGTTCTTTTCCAAACAAACCAAGGCTAGAGAAGAGATAAATTAATAAAACCTTTGATGATATCTTGAGTGTTATCAGAGAGTGCCTAGCTTCCAGTGGCATTTAGTGTCTAATGCTTTCCTGCCATTCCTTAGCACAGATTAAATTTTTTTCTACCAAAAACATTAAAAACAAACTAGAAGCTCATTTTTCATATTAAAAGCAATGTTTGAAAATTTCTGTGTTCTTTGTAGCAATGTGAGGTACAGCCATTCCACTGATGCCCCAGACTTTTCAAAGGAAAATATTAGCTTTGCTTAAATATTGACTGTGTTAAGGTCTAGTGTGAAAGGTTTGTGTTTTCTGCTTGACCTTTCCCCATCACTTCTGGAGAACCGAGAGCTAGAGACCATTTTTCTTTTGGGGTCACGTTTCCTGCCTGGGAGTTTACTTGAAAGTAAGCACCATTGTCTTAGCAGAAATGAAGGGGAAAAAACAGAGAAGTAGCAGTAAGGTTGTCCTGAGAATGAGGTCCTACAGGAAGATGGAGCACTGTGCTGTTTGAGATGACACAGGGAGGTAGCAGAGTCTAACACAGATGCTTCAGGAACCCTCATATGAACTGACATGACATCAGTTAAAAGGAACTTACAATTGACACAAGGCAGGTTGTAAGGAATAGGGACAGTGGTTAAAGGAGCTTGCCGCTAAGACTAATGAACTAAGCTCAGTCCCGGACCCCATGTGATGGAATGAGAGAACCAAATCCTTCAGGTTGTCCTCTAACTTCCACATGCATACTAAGGCATTTGTGTGTGTGAACATGCACATATATATACACACAAATAAATAAGTATAATAAAAATTTTTTAACTTTTCAAAGAGGAGAAATATTAACTCTTTCAGCAACATTGGTCTGTGCCACAGTTTTCTCCTGCTGAGACACAGAATTTTACCTGTGAGCACAGAAACTGCCTATGGGTTGATAAAGCAGAAAACCAGGTTATCATGAGCTTTCTGGAAACTCCCAGAGTCATTAGCTGGCTAGAGAACTCAGCCCAAAAATATCCAGGCACAAATGAAGTTGGGTAAGGGGCAGACCTGCTTTAAATCAAGCCATAATTCAAGTTCCAGTCAGATTCAGCAGGTGCTGCTATCTAGCTCTGTTCCCTTGGCTGCTGAGGTCCTAACTGCATATTGCAGCTGCTATTGACTCCAAGCTGAATATCACTAACTCCTAAGTCCAGGGAACTGGCTAAGTCTACGTCATGTTTCTGTTTTCTAGTTATCATAGGCTGGGGAACCAAGTGCCTGATACTTTCATCTCCTGTAGAAAGTGGTTGTGCTTCAAACTCAGGTTCCTAAGATATGTGATTCCCTGAAAGAACCAGAGTCCAGATTTCCCATGTTTCTGTAGGGAAAACCATGTCTTCAGTGACTCCAACCCCTCATTCGGCTCCTGCTGGTTTGCCTGCCTCCATTCCTTTAGGGACCTGTAGCTCTCACACTCTAAATATGTCTCAGGTGAGTTACTGGCCTCATTCCCCTACTACCTACTGGCACCTGACTGCTTTACCCACCTCTCAGCCATAGTCATTGATCAAGAAACGTCCATTTGATCTTGCCAGACCCATCAACATCCAGTTTTCCCCAGGTTGTTCCTCTGTAAAACTGTTAGAAAGGAGTTCTTCTTCCTCTTAGCTACAAGGCAGTAATGATGAAGCTGTCTAAAGCTTCACAGAAACAAGCAGCCCAAGAGAATATAATCACCATGTAGGAAAGAACAAAGATGACAAACATGTGAAGAGACAGCTGATGGAGCCTGAGTCCCCGGGTGACCACAGCCACTACCATGTGCAGCTCATTAAATAAGTCAATTAGCCCTCCCTTCCTGCCTAAGCCAGGACAGAATGAGTTTCTTTCCCATAAACAGCCTTCTAAGAAATATATTGTCCCTTCTCTGCCAAAATGAAGGAAACCTAAAATAACTATTTTTTCCATTTTATAGACTTCTTGTGCAAACAATTTTAAAGGAAATGTGCTTTTTAATTTTCCCTAGACAGTAGGTACAGTTGGTAGGAGACAATCTGAAGTTTGGAATGTGTGCTGGTCCTCCCAGCTCTGGTATCCATGAACCCTGTGGTCTGGACCTCAGCTCCTGATATAGGCTTTCTAAGAGATCTGCACTTCATTTGTATGTAGGGTTGACTCTGGCATCTCGGAGGCACCTTCTAGTGATTTCTCTGACAAGAATTTCCATATCACTTCTGGTGGTGAATACTTGCTGAAGTTCGTACCTCCTACTGTGAAAAAAACTGTTACAGGTTAGACTTTTTTAATAGCTCCATATATATGTCCGTTTGTAATTTGTTAAGATTCCTACATTATAGCAATATGACACATTGACAAGTATTTTAATGAGATAACCGCCATCTGCGTAGCACTAAATCAAGTGTGTGGAGCCACATTTTACCATTTAAGAGTTTTCAATCTAAGAATATAAGAAATTCACTCAAGTAGTGTGTTAGCAAGTCAAAGTCAGGGAGCACACAAACCCTTTTGTGACAGAGTGGGACCAGTTCCATTGCTAAGATTAGAAAATCCATCTTTTGGCATTTAAAACTGGTAAGTGAAATGTTGTCAATGATTTTGAACTCCTGAAACAAATGTGCCTCAGCTAGCAACATTAGATATATGTTTACATGTTGTTCATGTTGAAATTACATTGAATGTGGCCTGAAGGGAGCATGTAACTCTCTCCAGCACTTTGTGTATACAGATAACACTACTGTGATGATGCTCAGTGTTATGGAAAACCTTCTATTCCATTCAGCTTTTAGCAGTTCTAAAATATGTCCCTGGTGAAATGGATTCAAAGTACAAGATTTAAAATAAATACAAAACCAGTTTTGACCAAAAAAAAATCAAGAACTGTTATTTATGAATATCAGGCCACGATACACTAAGTTTCTTTATGCAAGAGTATGGCTGAATATGTAAAATAGCTGGTTAGGATGCTACACTGCAGTGTAAGTGTTCAGAATTTGTTTTAAAAATTTATACCTTTAGAATTGCTAGGATTTTCTAAGTTAACCAGTGTTTATTAAAGAACAACAGCACACCTTGGGAGGAGGAAGAGATTGAGGCATATGGTGTTACTTTCTTGAGCGTCACACCAGAAGTCTTGCCAGGCAGTATATGTCATGTGAAAATACCATAGTAGAAAAGTATTTGAGTCTGAGCACCTGTTACCAATTTCTGGCTTTGCTAGAAAATTGTTATGGTCTTACCAGTTCCACAGCAGTGAAAATACAAAGTTGAGTTTTAGATCCCTTCTAGGTTTAGAACAGTTCAATGTCATTACGTACAGTAGGTGCTTAATGAATGAGAATTTTCTTCCTTTCTCTGACTGAATTTCAACATCCTCATTTGTAAAGAAGAAATGCAATCAGGTCATCAAAAAGCAAGGTGGGCCTGTTCCAAGGCTACTCAGATCTGGGCTGACATACAAACAGGTCCAGGTAACAGTACTTTGTTTGTAGACCCCACAGTCAGAAGGTCAGCTTGTCAGGAGCTGTGGAAACAGTGGCTCAGCATGGCCAGCTACAGCAGCTTGAAGGGTTCTTTTCAGACTTCTACTTGGGTGAAGCTATGATTCTTAACATTTGTTGCAGAAAAGTATTTCAGGCTAAGACAGTTTAGAGCAAAGTCAGAAGGTATTCAGAAAAACTTTTAATGGAGAATTAAACACTGACATTAAGGGAGAGACTGCAGCTTATGAAAGGACAATTGTACACACCCAAGTATGAGTGTAGGCTTCTCAAGACAGAATAACACTTTGGTGGATTAACCATAGCTACATGTGGATTTAGTGGTTTCTGAAGTTACATTGTTCAAAGAAATTAAATATACATATACACACACAAAATGGAGTTTTATTTAGCTATAACAAAGAATTATATCCTTTGCATGAAAACGGGTGGAACATTTTCATACGAAGCTAAAATAAGAGAGTCTCAGAAAAACAAATCACTGTTCCTCCCATTTATAGAGCCTAGATTTTATGTGGATATGTAAAATCGTGTGTGTCTCTGTGTCGGGGGGTGATGAAAGTAGACTATACAGGGAGGAAGAGGGATAGCTGGAGGGAGAGAGGGACAAAGGGTAAGAGGATGTATATGGTCAAAGTGCATCATATACTTGTATGAAAATCTTATGTGACTCAAGACATGGCTTAGCAGTTAACAGCACTTCCTGCTCTGCCACAGGACCCAGGTCAGTTCCCAGTACCCACATCTGGCTCACAACCCCCTATTTTCATGGAAAAATTCTTCAAACAGCTAAGAGATCAAGCATTCACCTAGGAGAGAGTCAGGAAGTTCCTTTATTCCTTACTCACACATGAGAGCCCCAGAAGCGACAAAGGATTGTTAGTACAGATGAGGATTATATAGCCAATTTTACATCATTGTTTTATGGTTAGCACCTGTGCCCAACGTTTCTGTTCATGATGGACCATGTTATCTTAGGAAATTTCTTCCTCAGTCACAAAGCTTACAAAGTAGATAGCCCGAGCATGGGTCAGAATATCTTTTGCCTGTTGATCTATAGTTAGGCCAGGCTAACTGGGATATTGATTTGATCTACACTTCTCTTGGACTAATTGGACCACGTACCTCGCCCATTAAACCATTTGGTGAACTTTCTATTCTTTTAGTTTTACATCTTTATCAAGAGTCTGACATAGTGAGTAGAAAGCAACACAGAGCTTCAAGACTTTACAGATTAACAAAACATCTCAGGGTAATGAAAACACCACAGAGGAATAAAACATCCCTGAGCACCCCAGGGTTACATTTCATGGTGTCTACCCATGAAGTAAAACAAATGAAACTTCAAATGACCTGAGGTTACAATGATATTATATAAGAATACAGTTAGGGGGCTGAAGAGATTGCTCAGTGGTAAAGAGTACTGACTGAAGTCCCAGATTCAAATCCACCACCCACATGGTGGCTAACAGCCATCTGTAGCTGCAGCTCCAGGGGATCCAATGTCCCTTCTATCCTCTGCAGGTACTATATGACACACATGGGTATACTTACATGCACACAGGCATAACACACACATAAAAATAAAAATTTAAAAAGTTTAACTTTTTCATTATCACTGTGACTCCATCTGTAGGGAGTGAGACAGATGTCCTCTTCTGGCCTCTGTGGGAACCTACATCCATGTACATTACACACAGAGAGATATATACACATGCACATCAATAAACATTTTTTAAAACTAAAATTTTTAAGAGCATGTATCACTGTATGACAAATGCATGCCAATGAAAACCTTAGGTGAAAGACTTTT
>NW_008351881.1:1053117-1078980 GCF_000622305.1 Nannospalax galili | reverse complement strand
CCTGCCCTGACTGCCTCAGGTCCTAGTACACCATATCCCTGATGTGGACAGAAGATCACACCCAGGGTTTGTTTCTCAGGGCCCCGTGTCTCCATTGCTCACTGATGCTCCTTTTTTTTCTTTTATGTAACATTTATTTTTCCTGTATAAAATGAAAAATCCTTTGGTTGGAATGAAATCTTTCCTATCACTCTGAATGCTAAGATGACAGTCACACCCAGGGTTTGTTTCTCAGGGCCCCGTGTCTCCATTGCTCACTGATGTTGCTTTTTTTTCTTTTATGTAACATTTATTTTTCCTGTATAAAATGAAAAATCAAACTTTGGTTGGAATGAAATCTTTCCTATCACTCTGAACGCTAAGATGACAACAGCGATTCCAACTCCCTCATGGTGGTAGCTCATGGAAAACCTTGGAGGTGCCTAGCAAATGAGGCCTTGTGCAGAGAAAACAGGTTAGGACTACTTTATGACCACTGAACAGTGTATCAAACTCATGCCCCGTACTGACACATTCTCCCCAAGCGTGGAAATAACTTCACTTTGGTTCCAGGTGGGCCTTAGACCAATGGTCCTACTGTCTGTTTAAGGTAAAGCTTGCTACAACTATTCATTTTTCTAACTCATTGTACAAAATCTATATAAGCTATGTTTAAATTATTTTTCTTTTTAGCTCACTGTTTAGAAAAAATATTATCTTATTTCCTACTCTGATGTTTCAGAAATTAAGCCTTTCTTAGCTTTGTTCTCTACTATTTACAGCAAAAACTGCTTGAAGAGATTTTAGCTCATTTTTCCTTCTATTTATGTCCATCTTTGCCCTCTTTATGGGAAAATGATATGTGAGCATGAAGGTGGCCACTTTCAACACACGGGGTCTGTCACTTTTTCATACCTGTGACAAACAAAAGAAGGAAAAGAGAGGAAAGACAGGTTTTGCTCATGGTTTTAAAGGATTCAATCCATGGATACTTGAAAGAACATCGTGGCCATGGCAGTGTGTGGTAGAAGGCCATCTTCACATCATTGTGAACAGGACACAAAGAGCAAGATGGGGCCCAGGGCCAAAGACAGCACATGCTCAATGACCTTCTTCCTCCAGCAAGGTCCCACCACATAAAGCTTCCTGATCCTACCAAAGTAGAGCCATCAACTACAGAGAAAACATTTAGCTGCAAAAGACAGTTCATTTCCAAGGTCTGCTCTCTTTGTCCTCTGAGTTCCTCTCAGCTTCCTTTACCCATCTCTAACATTAGAATAATATAGTAAATTATATTATGTCAATGGACTGTTTTTTGTACAGGGTTAATAACTGTTAAAATGCATAATGTGCTGAGATTTTCTTAGTTTTCATATAATATCAACTTTTATTGTAGAATGCAATTGATGATTACAAATTATGCTTAATAGTCATTAATCCTTGGGCTCCTACTTGCTACAGGAGACCCTTTTTTAAAAAATTTTATGTGTCTGAGTGTTTTGCCTGTATGTATGTAAGTGCACCATGTAAATGCAATGCCTGAAGAGGCCAGAAGATGGAAGAGAATCCCATGGACAGTTGTGAGCCGCCATGTGAGTGCTGGGAACCAAACCTGGGTTCTTTGCAAGAATAGCCAATATTCTTAACTGCTGAGCCATCTCTCCAGCCCCAACCTTTATTTTTTTTTAAGAACCACATTCTTTTTATCTCAGTAGGTGCACTTGCTTGTTTTATTTGTGTGGGATTTCTTCAATTTTTCTTCTGCTTCACAGAACATCAATTATTTACTCCATTATTGATAAAATGATCTGGAAATCCCCATTTACCATACAGTGCCAAGATTTTTTTTTTTTAATTTTAAGAGCACATACTAATAATGAAGGCAATCCTGGCCAGAAGGTGATGAGAATTTGTGATTAATCATGATTTGCTTTGTATGGCAGAAATGGAATAGTCTTTATTAGTGAGTCAGTCAACTGGAACTCTTAAATCTCAGTCAACTGAAGAACAAACTAGTTAAATTTTAAAATAAGTAGACACTAGCTGAAGGTGCACAATCACACAATAAAGAGGAAGGAACAGTTGAAAGCTACTATTACCATGTTTTAAATCGCTTATCTTCTCCAGGAAAGTAAGAACAAGTTACACCTTCTCACTACATCTGATTCAAAGATGTGTAACAGGTTCACTGAGTATGAGGTTCGGTCTATATCTATTTCAAACAGAAGCGCCAAGAATTCCAGTACTTCGTATGTGCAACTGGACAATAAAGTGGCCCCCACTGGATGGGATGCTGGATGAAGGATCCTAGGACAATGTTGATTGTTATATAATGCAGAGCACAGGAAAACTGGGTTTCCATCACTCTCTCTATAAGTCATCAGAGAGCATTTAGTCTGAGAATCATGATGCTCTGTTTAGCAAATTCAGAGAAAACACATGTTAAAAACAAAATGTTCCCAACCTGGAAATCCTTTTCTCAATGCTAGTAGAGAAGCTTGTTCCACTTTTCAATAAACATTCAACCAGCAGATAATGTGCAGCACAGACAATTCACTAAGAGATTGCACACAACAAAAAGAAACCTAACCCTTTTATACAGCCACACATATATGCCATTAGATACATGCTACAAGATAAACAACAGCTAGCTAGTCCTCAGATAAGAGACTTGAAGGGCCCCTCTGGTCATGCACCTATGTCATCTGGCTCACTACACCCACAGGGAAGTGGTGTGAATGACAAATTCTATGCCAGTACGGAGTCTGACATTTAGATCAAGGAACCCACTGAAGTTGGGTTCCATGAAAATGGGAGTTATAGCTAATTTTTCCATTGATATTTACATTTCCAATAATAGTTCTCTGAGCTCTGAGAAAGGCATTTGTAGATCAAGTTGACAAAAGGCTTGTTTCGTTTCTGAAGAGATACATTTCCATAAGAAAAGACAATACTAGCAAATTTTCTAAGAGAACTGTTCTAACAAAAACATTTTCAATAAGAGTAGCTAAATCTCCTGGTTTCATTCCCATATATCCTTTCTCACACAGCCAACACTCCTGCCCCCCTTCCAGCAAGTGTTCACTGTACAGCTCGATGTGGGCCACTCTCTAACTTAGGCACTATGAGTAATTATTGATGAGATACAGAAACTATCTACACCTATGCTTCAAGAGGTGATCACCTAGGAATCCAGACCTGGGACTCCAGTATTCCCATAGTCCTCTGAAAGTTCTCAGGTATCTCTCCTGCAAAGAAAAATAAAAATACAAATAGCAAGCTTCAGGCACTTCAGGCAGCAGTGGGCACTGAGATCTCTAGGTTGACTGAAGGATGGCATCCTGGAAATATTGCCACACGTTGCGGTCATTTCTGACTAATAATAGGTATCATTAGTCGCACTGTGCTCCTGTACCATACATGGCATTATTGGTTCTAACAAGAGCTCTGTGAATGAGGTAATACTTCTAGCCCCATTTTACTCATGGATGACTCTAGACAGAAAGATAGTAAATGGTAGAAATGTATTATGAGCTCAGGCTTATCTGACACCAGTGTCTGCCTACACTGACATGAGTTCAGGAGCCTTGCCATTGGCTAAGTGTAGTGTCTTAAGAATTATGCATCTCCTTGAAAAAGGAAAAGACTTCCTCCAATAAGAGTATCAAGAGTACACGTAACCATCTTCCAGTCACTTCTTGTGCCTTGTTTTATTTGATTCTGACGGATGATCAGCAGTAAAGCAGGAGTTTCAGGCTTTAAAAACTTGACATTTGGGAACGTTAAATAACTTAATGTCAGGTGGTTCATGGGTGTAATGGCTGGGACTCTGTTGCAGAGCTCCACATAATTATTTATCTGTAGCTTTGAACTGGAAAATCCCAGCCTGGAAGTTTCCTCATCTGTAGATGGAAGGTATAGAAGACACCTAGTGTCTACTGCTCCATGCCAAGATCCAAATTAGAGGGAATGCTAACTCCAACTATTCTGGGGCCCTGTGCAATACTCACTTACACATGCCTTTGTTTCCTATGTAACTAGTAAACAGGATTCTCTTTGCTGGATAGTCCCTATAGGGGGAAAGTAATATTTAAGCTTCCTCAAGCCTATTTCTACTGTGCTTCCTGGACAGCTTTATATACTACTTACCCAAATTAGGCTCTGTTCTGTGATCTTTATTCAGGTAAAACTAATAGATTTTCCCCCAGAGTAAGGAATGTGTAATCAATCCCATTGTTTGATTTCAATGGGTTATTATGGGTGGGAGAATTGCTACAGCAGAGGTAATTTAGAAAATCAGATACAATTGACTTCCACAATTTGCATACTATAGTCCCCAAAGCAAGAAGTCATGGTGTTTCATGCCAAAGATAGTGCAATCATTAAATGGGACCACCTAGGCAACAAGCTCCGAGAGAAGAACCATGAAGAAAAAAGAGGAGGGAAAGGAGGAGGGCAGGAGAGGGAGGGGAAAGCATTCAGATAGTATCCGATCCAAGGAGACAAAAGGCCGAATGTTTTCCAGTTTCTATTTTTCCACTAAATATTCACAATCAGAACAACTGTTAGGAGAATCTCTTCATGGATTCTCATATGGCTGGCCTCACATATGGATTTACATGGTGGTAAGTTCTGACAAAGCTAAATGATGTCTGTTTCTGGAAGGAATGGGACTGACTGGAAAGTTTTCTAAATTAAGCAACAAAATCCCCAATTCTAATATGAGCACAGGATAGATTTTTCTTATGAACCGGGCTAGTTCAGCAGCTGCTATTTCCTTGACTGTACGAGGAATTTATATGAGATGTTTTCTAAAGCTTTCTTTAATGATAAAATATGGTGTTTCTAACCCTACCATATCCCCGGGAAAGGAATGCATTGTATGAAAACACTGCCTTAGTTACTGCCAAATCACTTGCCATGTCTAAGGACTGTTCCCAATGAGCCAAATGAGAAATGGAGGGAAAGAAAAGAGAGCTGCCCATCTCAGTGTGCAAATGCATCTCTTTTAGGAAAGGGTAAAGACATGAAGAACACACCAACTTTTCAAGGCAAGGCAGTCCCTGTCCATAAGAAATGGCAACTGGTCTGCAAAGTCTCCCAAGTGCTCACGGGAAAGCAAGGGAAATATCTGCATGTTATAGACCATGTTATGAAGACACTGATATGCTATAAGCCAAGTAGAATTACCCACATCTCAATGACTTCATAGCAGCCCCCGAAGTAAGTCATGCAATTTCCACTTGCCATGAACTTGAACTTGGAAAGAATATGAAACTTAGCAAAGTGAAAAACAGCCCAAGCGCAAAGCCCAGGACTCTGTAATAGGGAGGAGGTGGGATGCCAGCCTTGGGCAATCCAGTCACATGCTCCCTACACAGCACCTCACATATGCAGAAGCTGTCTCATTTCCTCTGTCAGATCTTTTTTGTCTAGAATTATTTTTCACCTGTCTCTTGGGATCTTTCCAGAGCATTGCTGATGTGTAAAGAGCATTACCTACGGTCACAGGCAAGTTTTGTGTCTCTTTTTTCCCTCCTTCATCACCACATTTGCATCACACCTGCCAATTGCAAAACTGTCAAAATAAGAGCCCTCTGTTTCTATGTGGTTAGGAATTAAGAGCTCAAAGGCAGGCTGGCACCAGTGCCCAGTTGGGTCAGCAGGGAGAAGGCAATGTGCACTTGGAAAAGCAACCACAACTTAAAGCTGCAGTTTTTTGCAATCCTTATTTCAAAAAGATCACTTTCAGAACTCCGTGCTGGCTGCAAATGGATGCAGTCATCGTCACAGGGCTTTGTTGGATGGCCCTGGCAGCTGGGAACTCTCTTTTCCCATCTCCTACAACCCACAGACCTTTATGCAAAACAGGAGGTAAAAATGCCATTGTCCTTAAAATAAAACTCAACTGTGGAGGAGCTGCATATTGTAAGCCTTTTTGTTTTTTTTTTGTTTTTTTTTTTGTAAGGAAAAAAACCTGTAGGAAAAAGAGTTTACAGGAATTCAAATAGAAAGGCATAGAAAGTGAGTGTTTTTCATTAATAACTACACCCAATGGACACTCTGCCGCTGATCCCCCTGTCATCCTGCCATGTCACCTTGCTCAGCTCAACTTTGCCCACCCCACTGTGAGATGCACCATTCTTTCAGGAACCCCAGTATGCTTTGTGAGTCCTTCCCTGCCCCTGGCAGGTCTTTATGGCTCTCTAGTTCTGTGTGAGCACGTGTTCGTCTCACTATTTGGTCTCTATGCCCCTTTCAAGAAAAGAGTCCTGCAAAGATGAAAATGCTATTATTTTTACAATTAATATATGCTTCTATTTTTTAATGAATTCAGACTTCCATTTATATATTCATGAAATAATGTGAGATGATAGCCTACCAAATCTGAGAAATCTTCTAAGTATTAAGAAGGCAAATATTGAGTCTGGACAGCTGGCTCAGCGGGTAAGAGCAGTGGCTGATCTTCCAAAGGAACGGGGTTCGATTCCCTGCACCCACATGGCAGCTACCAACCGTCTGTAACTCCAGTTCCAGGAAATCTGACACCCTCTTCTGACCTCCATGGGCATTGCGCCACCCAGGTACCTACCTACATGCAAGCAATACATTTATATACGTAAAATTAAAATAATAAATTTTTTAAAATGTAAATATAAAGGACCTGGCGAGATGGCTCAGTGGATAAACTTGCTTTTCGTCAAGCTTGTCAAGGGCCCAAGTTCAATCCCCAGAACACACATGGTAGAAGGAGAAAATTGACCCCTGCAAATTGTCCTCTGACCTGCACACATGTGCATGTACACATAAAAAATGCTTTTTAAAAAATATTTTATTATTTTTATTTCATGTGTATGAGTGTATTGCCTGCATATATGTGAGTCCGCATGTAAGTGTATCACTTGATGCATTGCCTGCAGAGGCCAGAAGAGGGTGTCAGATCCCCCGACACTGGAGTTATGGACTGTTGTTAGCCACCATGTGGGTGCTGGGAATCGAATCCAGGTCCTCTGCAAGAGTAGTCAGTGCTCTTAACCGCTGAGCCATCTCTCCAGCCCCAAGTAACATATTTAAACACTGAATTAGGGTTTTTGTAGGGTTTTTTTTGAGATTTTTATGTATATTTTAATTGAATTTTTGTGCATTTCATACAAAACATCTTAATCATCTTTATCTCTCCCCCCGTCAGTACCCCACCATAATCCCCTGTTCCACTAAATTTTCTCCTTCCTGCTCTCAGTTTGACCCACCCTCACTTGCTCAGGGTCTAGTGCTCCTGACACAGGTTGACAGACTGGCATAACACATTCTTACCTTGGGTTTCGCATGGTTGGTTTGTATGATAGGGAGGAAGGACGTTCAAAGAGACCACATCATTCCAGCCCTGCCCACAGTCTCCTTTAGCTTTGCCGGAGCCCGGTGGGTGTGTGGTATCACCCCACGGTCTGTGGATGCCCCTTCTTGCTGCAGGGCCTGCAGAACGCCTCTGCCATTCCCCCTGCTGGCTGCACACTTCCTTTTCCTGTTCCAATCTAGCTGCTGCTAGCTCTGCTGGTGGCTAGGCTCCACCTTTCTTCCACGGGTACCCTGTACTCGCCCTCTGCTCATGCTTTTCCAAGGAATGAGTGGTTTCGGAGCTACACTCTACCCCTTTCCTCCCCCGCTTCAAACTTTCGGCCATTTCTTCTGCGAATTTCCCTGAACCTTGGAGGGGGTGACAGATGCAGGGCTATCTGTCTTGTGTTGTGGTGAGATAGTGATCTCTTGGGGCTCCCCATTATTCGTCTTCAAGACATGGCTGCTGATCTATCTCAGTGGTGTTTTCCCCAGGAGAGAGGCTGGTGGGTTGTACAGCCTAGGGAAGCAGAGGGAGGTGAGGGTGGGAGCAAAAAATAATTACTTTTTTTAAAGAATGCAAATATTGGTAAGGTAAATAATAACTACGTACTCCCTCAAGGACTTATCTTACAAATTAGAAAGTGCAGGATGCACAGAAGACTCATTTTTATAATCTTTATATGTTACGAGCTTGTTGAATGAATAAATGAGTGTTCTACTGCTCAACAGCAGTTAAGGTCCGGAAGAGCAACCGTGGGGACAGCAGACTGAGCAATAAAGAGATGGCTATGTGTGGTTTGGGGAGTATTGTGACTCCCAGCAGGCCAGGTCAATTATTTTTGCTAGCTTAGCCCTGCATCTTTCTTTATTGGCTGTTTCTTTTGTGCATGGTATGTTTTAAGCCTTAACAGCAATCTTAGAGAGGCAGCCAGGTGGAGGACAAAAAGTATAACTTGTGAGCCAGAAGACTTCGTATGTTCAGAATGATAATAGTATTAGTCTGTCAGTGATAAGTGCTGATTGAGAACCTAGATATTAAGTATACAGGAAACCATAAATTGTCTGATGGGGAAGTTTATGAGTTAGGTGGACTTACCAGAAAATTAGAAAAAGACATGCATCTGCAGGAAAGACTAAGCGTGGTTCCTGTGATCCAATGCACTAAGACAGATCATAGACATCTGGCATGTCTGGCATGTCATGGTGGAGGGCTGTATTCTTGCCAGGTTCCACTCTGATGCTAAATAATAAAATGTCGTCTGCATTCTTCAAACCCTTCTTGGAGCAATTTCTCCTCTTGCATGGTTCTTTCTTCTTCATTTTTTTGTCTTGTAGTCTGCATGATCCCAAGATATCTTATTTTTTTCTTCTCATTTCCATAACTGATCAATTTATCTTTGTAAAACATTCTCCTCCGACCATTAAATATCAGTGTTTCCTGTGGTTCAACAAATCATCATTTGAAATTGTACTGTCATCCTTGAATTCTACAATCGGCTCTACCAATTTCCTTGCAAATCCCTGTTGCAGATTTGACCATTGCCATCACCTAAATTCCACTTCTGTTTCACTAAAGCCTTAAAGTGTGATCCCTGATGGGTGAATCACCAGCACACCAGGCTGAGCCATTGACCTGTTCTTCACATTCTTCATTCTCTGGGGGTCTAATCATCTCCAGAACTGCACCACCACAATATAGCCCCGAAATCTTTTCCTTGGTAACCAGATTCACCTATCAAATTCATCATCATTCCTGCTGTCGCCTACGTTCACACAATCAGGAAATTTGGCTCTGATCTCCCTGTTACTCACTAGGGTTAATTATTCTGAAAGCAGTCTCTGTTAATGTCTCTCTCAATAGGAACAATTAACAGAATATTTTATTAAGTAGCTAGATAAAATACCCACAAAAAAAGTGGATCTTGCTATGCTGTCTCTTTCTGTTGCCACCTGCTTCATTAATACCTTAACACCTGTGATCCATTAAATTTGTGATCCATTAAATTCTTCATATTTCAGGGCTGGAGAGATGGCTCAGTTGCTAAGAGCACTTGCAGATGACCCGGGTTCAACTCCCCCAGCACCCACTTGGTGGCTAACAACCATCTGTAACTATAGTTCCAGGGGATTCGATACCTTCTTCTGAGCTCTGTGGGCATTGAAAGACACTGGTGCACTTACACACATGCAAGGAATATACTCATACACATAAAATTTTAAAAAATTCTCCAGGGCTGGAGAGATGGCTTAGCAGTTAAGAGTACTAACTCTTCTTGCAGAGGGCCTGGGTTCAATTCCCAGCAAGCAACCAAATGGCGGCTATGAACTCTCCTTAACTCCACTTCCAGGGGACTCTGAAGCCCTCTTCTAACCTCTGCGGCACAGGTTCACTCACATACATGTAGACAATACACTCATAAAATAAAAAAATAAATAGAATATTTTAAAAAAATTCTTCATATTTTTGTCCTTATGCCTCTCCCAACCAATTATTACTTTTTAGTATAATATATGTAAAGTAGGGTATGGTGGTACATGCCTTTAATCCTAGTAATCAGGATTCAGAGGCAGGTAAATCTCTGTGAGATTGAGGCCGGTCAAATCTACATGGGAGTACTGGACCAGGTGGGGCTACAGGGAGACCCTGTCTCAAAACAAAAAACAAAAAATTCAAGTACAGCTGTAGTAACTGTAATCTCCTCACAGGAACTCTATAGCTTGACACTGCTCATAGACGTAATGATGGTTGCTATTACTTATCAGCTTGACAGTCTCTAGAACCACTGAGGAAACAGGCCTCTGGCTATGCTTGTGAGGAATTACTAAGATTAGGTTAACCAAGATGGAAAGACACCTTAATTGTGAATGGTGATTCCCTGGGCTGGAGTCCTGGACTGAGTGAAAAGGAGAAAAACTAACTGAGCATCGGCATTTGTCTCTGCTTTCTCACTGTAGATGCACAGGTTCTGGTGAGGACCTCCCCACCATGGTGAAATGTACACCCGAGCTTTGAGCCAAAATAAACCTTTCCTCCTTGAAGTTGCTTTTATCAGGGTATTTTATCATAGCGATAAGACAAGTAACTAATATGGATATATAATGCAAATCACAAATGTATTTATGTAACTTAAATTTCTTTACATGTTACAAATTGCAAAAAGAAACATCGGAAAGTAATTTTAATAATAATGTTCTGTTTTTATAATTAACTCAATACAGCCCAATATTATGTTAATATACAATAGCTAGTGTTAATCAAGTCTTGCACCTTTTTATACTATGTCTTTGAAAATGCACAGCTCAATTCAGAATAGCCATGATCGGACCCACTAGCCACATGTGTCTAATACCACCATATTGCAATATGCCCTGAACGCCAACTTCCCATTCCTAGTTCACGCTTTCCTTCCTTTTATATATCACTTCTATTCGATATAACAAGGTTATGACAACACTTCAAAGCTCTTCAAGCTTAAATCCTAACTCCCCTGGACAATTCACTTCAGCCACATGATCTCATCTCCTGCACTGCATTATCATACTGCTGAGGGTCATTTCTCTTAAACAGTTTTTCACAATTAATACACGATAACCAATCCTAGCCAGACTGTCAATGCTTTGAAGACAACTACTTCTCTGTGTCTCTAATGCCACTTAGAAAATGTCTTTCACAGAGACAACACAGCAAATATTGGTTAAGCAATAATGACAATATGGAGCTAATGTAATACAAATAAGTGGGTTTTGTTTATGAAGTCTTACAGTATGCATCTGTTGGCTCTAACGGCATACTATATGAAATACCGTATAAGTTGAACTTTATTAGCATCATTAAAAATTTGTTTTCTGGGCTGGCAAAATAGTTCATCAGGTAAAGGTGCTTGCCATAAGTTCAACCCCTAATACCCACTTGGTGGAAGGAGAGAACCAATTGTCCTCTAACCTCCACATGTGTGTTGTGGCAAACACACACACACACACACACATACACACACACACACAAATAAATCAACAACCAGAACAGACACACACACACACACACACACACACACACACACACACACAAATCAATCAATAATCAGTAATCAATGTAATTAAATTTTTTTTGCTGAAAGAAGACATGCATTCTTGCTTGATAAGGATAAATGAAATGCCAAGACAAGAGTAATACACACTAAATAAAAACTCATCAGCCACTAGTATAATTTTAGCTATAAAATTTATTTGTATGAGGAACAATGTGACTATTGATACCTAAAATATGCTGAATATAATAGTATTATGGAAGATATAATTTAGTGAGCTTCAACAAATATTGCCTGATTATTTTATTTGTATGACAGATTTCTCAGAATTGTATTTTGAAGCTGGCCGTGGTAGCGCATGCCTTTAATCCCAATACTTGGAGGCAGAGGCAGGTGTATCTCTGTGAGTTCAAGGCCAGTTTGATCTACATAGCGAATTCCAGGCCAGCTGAGACCCTGTCTCAAAACTCAAAAAAAATAAAAAAAAAGAAAGAAAGAAAGAATCTATTTTGAAAATGTAATAAAAGAATATGTTCGGAAAAGTGATTTGATGTAAGTAATTTTTACCATCAATTTGTGTTGAAAAAGTTCTGTACAGTGACTGTGAACTAAAAAGCTAAGTCCAGTGCCTCATCAGGAAAGGATGACTACTGTGGGGATTTGCATGTTTATCCATACAAAGACCCTGTGATGAGATTTCACACAGAGAATTACAGATTAAAGTACTGAGTCCTGGTGTGGTGGGTAAAGAACTTGAATGGGCCCTACATTTCTTTTACCACAAGGGGTCTGTTTATAAGTTACTATAATTTTACATAAGGTAGAAACTGTGAGTGGGCCAACTGCTGGTTAGTTTGAAGGGTTTGACTCAATAAAATATCACTAAAATGTATCATAAGACTGACAAAACAGATCTAACATAAAATCATAACATAAACTCTGTACTTAGTAGCACACAAACTCTTCCATCTCCAAAATCCATCTTCTTTCTTCTGGCAGACGTAGTCTGTGTTGTGACCCACATTACCTTCCTCATATGTGATAGGTCTTTTCAGGTGTGTTCTCATTTTTTACATAACATTTTTATTAATATTTTGAGAATTTATATACACACAATGTATTTTGATCATATTCACCTTGGATGCCTTCGTAGATCCACACGCCACCCCACCCAACTTCCTCTTCTCTTTTATTTTTTGTAGCCCACTGTTTCTAATGTGAGCTGTCCATATACTTCTGGGTATGTAGTTATCCACTGGAGCATGACTGACCTGCTAGGGGCCAAACCCTTAAAGAAAACTGACTCTCCCTCCCCTAAAAGCCATCAATTCCATAGCATTTGCACTTGAGGCTGGGACTTCTGAAATGTTCCGCTCTCTGTGCGGGAATGCTGACTGGCTTGATCTTATGCAGGTCTTGTGCAGGTGACCACAGCTGCTGTGAGTTCATGAAAGCTGTGCTGCAATCATATCAAGAAGACACTTCTTCTCTCTGGCCCTCTGACCTCAGGCTCTTACAATCTTTCCATCCTTCTGCAATGGTCCCTGAGCCTTGGGAAGTGGGTGATATAGATGTTCCATTTGTGGCTAAGCACGCCAAAGAAACTTACTCTCTACACTTTGAACAGTTTTGAATTTCTGCATTATCCACTATCCACTGCCCATAAAACTTCTCTGATGAGATCTAAAAGCTGCAATGATCTACATATATAGAGAGAAGAATTTAGAGGGCAATTTGATACCCAGGTCCATTTAGCCAAACAATAGTAGTAGGCTCACCTCTGGGGTCTAAAAGCTCCACCAGGGGGGCTCATGTCGAGATTTAATAATACCAGGCATGGATTTCCTCAGGTGGAATGGAGTTTGATGCTTGAAGAGTGTCTGACAGAGTGCACAACACAAGAACCAGCATTAGAGGGTGAATTTGGTTGAAAGCCCCACTGCAATAATTCAATTACACCATAATCTTCCTGTTAATAAGACTAATGAGAACATCCAAAACTTATAATGATAATAAACTAATATGCACTGTTAATAAATGATAAGAATAATTTTTTAAATCTCTTAAATTTGATCAGTGTTTAAAGCTTTTAAATATCTGTGCATGTGCATTGTTGAGGATTTGTTTCCCTGTAACAGCTACAGGGTAACAGTAGGCAAAAAAAAAAAAATCTAATTTGAAAAATGTGTGAGCTATTGGAGTTGGATAGATGGCTCAGCAGTTAAGAACACTGACTCTTCTTGCAGAAGACCTGGGTTCAAACCCCCGCACCCACATGGCAGCTAACAGCTGTCCATAACTCCAGTTCCAGGGAATCCAACAGCCTCTTCTGTCCTCCACAGGCATTGCACAGCATAGGTGCACTTACCTACACTCAGCAATAACACTCATACATGTAAAATAAAAACAATAAATAAAATACTACAAAAAGAAAAATGTGTGAGCTTTAAATCTGTTTATTCTTCTGTTAGTGAATTGCTAATCTAAATGCAAGTGGAGGTCCATGTGGGGAAGCAAACTCAGTCCTGCGTGATAATTACATTTGGTATATTTTATAGGAAAAGCAGGGTCAGGGAACAAAGGAGCGGGAGAGAACTAAGGATGGTTTCAGATGGAGGACAGGAATGATGAGTTACAATCTGAAGGAAGACTGCGAAGAGCACCAAATATGATGGAAAATGTTATATTGGGGTAACAGCGAGCACAGAAATTCTAAAACTGAGCAGGATCAGGAAACTGGACTTAATGACTAACTTGCTGTGTAATCTGGAGGCAGAGACCATGTCCTGTACTGATGACTAGTCAGTTAGCTTGGGCTTTGCTGTCCTGGTTTCCATCTTTAGGGTTGCTCTGTTACCTTTTTGTGCTTAACGCCTTACCATGACTTACAAAGATGTATATAAACTGAACTCTGCCTACATCTCATCTTCCACCCCTCTCGCACCGGGCTATTTCTGGTTCACTTGTCCTCAACCACACTGAACACATTTGTGCTCTCCAAGCACGAACCCGTGTCCTTGCGTCGGATTTATACTTACATGTTCTTTCTAGAAGTCTCTCCCACTTCTGGCAAGGCTATGACATCTCTGCACAAATTACTACCCTTTAGTAAAATGTTCCTAATTACCCACGTCAGCAAAAGCATAATTCTCACCTCAAAGGAGATAAGAGATAGTTTCTTCTGGAGCCAAATACGAATGACCATGGCCCAGGAGCAGAGATTCAGGTTACCTCAAATTCCATGTTCCAGCGTGGTAACAGTTGCCTTATATTTTAAAAACAAAAGAACAAAGAAAAGTCATAAATCTAGACACTTTTCGAGAACATTGGTGAATACCTTCAGTAGGCATGTCATAGCAAAGCAGGGGAGGGGTTCTACTATAGGTCTCTGATGCTATCTGATGACATTCTTAGCTTTAGCTTTATGATTGGTGAGACCTGGTGGTCTACGAAGTTAATACATTTTATTGATCACAAGAATGTTAATTCAGAAACAGAGATAGGCAATGTTTTGCTATTTGTGCGGTTAAAGATATCCCCAGATAATCTGTAAAAAGGCTCTTGATGTGCAACATTCCAGACTCTCCACAATCTCCCAAGTGACAATCAGTTGGTAAGCCCTGCAGGAAGTTCAGTCCAAGGTGCAGGAGTTCTTTTGGGAAATTCCTTTCACACCTATTACCCATTATACTCCTTCATTTGCTCCATGGCACTTTGTTGTAATTGAAACTTTCTCTCTCTCTCTCTCTCTCTCTCTCTCTCTCTCTCTCTCTCTGTCATTATCCATCTATCTATCTATCTGTCATCTATCTATTCATTACCATTGCTGTTTGATGCCTATATTACTCACTACAAATTATGTTTAACACACCAGAACTTTGGCTATTTTTTCTCAAACTGAAATTGCTAGAAAAGAACCCATGATAGATTTTCAAATACACATTTTGAACAAATGAAAACTGAATCAACATTAAATGCTAAAAATCCTTTGCAGTTTTCTCAATTTACAGCAATCCTGAAAGAGACCTACTACTTTCTTTTCACAGCTGTTATATTAAAAAGGAAACTGGCCTTTGAAAACGGACTTGCTTACCATCATTTGGCTGATATATATATCAGATATATATATCAAGCTCTTTTCTACTATAGTATATTCCTTACCCACTTTCAAATTATTGTGAGGTTTCATGAACTGGTGAACAGATTCCAATCTGCAGTAACAACAAGCAAGATTTTATTTTAATTGCCCTTGTTGGTAGGGTGCACTTTGTTCCCTGATAATGAACTTCAGCTGGTTTACATTCTCAAGGCTCTGCGATGTCCTGAATCTCTGGACTCTGTCAAGGACCAGGAATGCCTCTTGTCAGTCTCTAGGAGCACACATGGATGCGCACACCTGCAGATGAGCTCACTGGAGATTCCACTCATGACTAGCTGCTGATCTCAGAGGTGTCATTCTCTATGAATGATGTCATTAAACAAGCTAAGTACAGGAAACCCTTTCACAAAGGCAATAACGTTAGTTGTATCAGTAAAGCCTCATTAAAGAAAAAAATCAAGAAAAAATTTAGTTATACAATCTTGCTTTGGGGAATTAATAAATGTAGTATATACATACTTAAATACACACATAGATAGGAAAGAAAAGGTAAAGTACAACTAATCTAATGCTATATAAAAACATGCTGATATAAACAATGGAAAGTTCGTGTGACAGAATAAAAAACATAAACTAAATGCAACTTTGATTCAAATTTCAATGGAAATCAGGTAATAAAAACTGCACAGAATTTTACTTAAATTCATTCATCTACTCAGACTCACTTTTGCCCCAAGTCATAAAAAGACTTTCTTTAATTTTTGTTTAATTTTCTCTTAGGTTTTAGGATGAACCTTGACATATGTCAGTCCTGAAAATGTTAATGTTATTATTGATCTTCTTAATCAAAACTATAGAGTTAATATCTCTAAAATGTTAAAAAAAAAAAAAACTATTATAGAAGAGATGTGCTCTAAGAGTTAACTGGGAAACAATATGAAGAGAATTTTAAAAGCTAACAATTACACAGATTTTTTTTTTAAAGGCACCTTTCAGCACTAACCAAAGACACACATTAAGATAATAAAAGACACACGTATCAGCAAACAGTAAAAATTGAGAAGATACCCTGGGAGTGGTGGCAAAAGCTTTTAATCCCAGCATTCCAGAGGCAGGCGGATCTCTGTGAGATGGAGGCCAGCCTGGTTGTCCACATAGGGAGTTACAGGCGTCTGGGCCTATAGGAGATCTTGTCTAAAAAATAAAATAAAATAATAACATTAAATTTTAAGTTGAAAGGATAAAATCAACTGTTAGCTACAGTGTGGGACAGTTGGCATTCTTCTGTCTTCCTAGTAGTGATGATATTAAGTGTTATAACTTTTATGAAGTATCATTTGGCAGCAGGAAGTATAAGTTTTGTAATTTAATATACAACTTATCAGCTCAGCAATTCATCCTAAGGTGTTAACCTTGGATTCTTGTAAACATACAACCTTTATGGGCGAGAAGCATCAAAAAAAGTGCTTTTAATCAGGTTAACAAATTTTGTTTCAGCCATAAAATTAAAAGTTAAAATACCTATGAAACATTAAACAATATTGTGAAGAAAAACAACAGACACAGTCCTCGCATCATTTAGAAATATTCATGAGAAAGAAGTAAAATAAGGTCATGACACCATTACTGAGCTTATAAAACATATACTAATGTATAGATAGAGACTGGGTGGCCAGTTATACAAATTAAGAAACAGATATAACAAACGATCATGACCTCCCAATATTCCAGGAGAGGTGAAAACCAGTGGAAGTCAGTAAACCAGAATTCCCGTAGATTATTCTAATGCTGAGTATTATCTGAAAACACCATACTAACCATAAAATTTATCTTTCTTTTATAATCATAAACTACAATTTTAGCATTGTGTGCTCTCTTTATATAACTGATTTGTATTAATACATAAGAATATTCATCCTGGAGCATCACAAAATAAATTTTATAACTTCCTCAGCAAATCATATCACAGTTATTTTTCCACCTCTGTCCTCCTGCAGAGAAAAAATATTCGAGTTCTGCAAACAGTGTTTACTCCTTTGAAATTTTTAGAAAAGCTCTGTATTTATGTTTTATTTCATTTGAAAAGTATTTATAAAAGAAAGATGTATCGCGATGTATCGAGTTTGAGTTTGGGTTTTTTTTTATTTGGTTGAGTTTCTTTTTCTTTTTTTCTTTTTTCTTTTTTTTTTTTTTTTTTTTGGTGTTTCAGTGACAGGGTCCCCCCTGTTTGCCTAGAACGCACTATAAAGACCAGGCTGGCCTCAATCTCACAATCTCACAGACACACACCTGCCTCTACTGACAACACCTGGCTTACATATGAAATTTTTAAGAGGGACTAGGGGGAATGATTAAAATATCATTTAAATATACAAAGCAAGGCCCTTTGAGGATAACTCAAAGATTAAACTGAAGGAAATAGGTGTTAATTGATAGAATATTATATTCTTCTTGTCTTGCAACACTGTGGACTTCTACGTCTCTGAGCAATAAATATTCAAGTCAGCTCTATCTCATACAAATCCTTTTCAGCTTCTTTCTGGTTCAGACTGAAGAAATGTAAGCAATCAAATAGTTGAGTCAGGTAACATCTTGATGCCGGATTCCTCAGCTATTTCTCTTCAAGGACATATCCCTTCTCCATAAGAGCCAGGCACTGTTCTTATATGTTATTTGTGTAACTCGAGATTTTTCCCTGCATTCTATTTCCCTTGTCTCACAGACATTTCAAACAATGGAAATCCTGTAAATCCTGTGTTCTCCTCATACCTTTCTGTAGTCCAAGTCTTCAGCACCTCAGGTACTTGGCACCCATGTCTAGAAGCTGCTTTGCCTTCCTGTACACCCAGTCAAACTCTCTGCACTTGCTAACTGTATCAGGAGTGGATCCTGCATCCTCAGCTTAACTGCCTGTGTGCTGGTCTGCACCTCCTTACAGAATGCCACTCCCACTTCTGGTCAAAGGTTCTGTAACACAATCTGTCTCTCGTTCTCTCTCTCTCTCTCTCTCTCTCTCTCTCTCTCTCTCTCTCTCTCTCTCTAAGATAAGGCCTTCTTATGGAGCCCAGGCTGATCTTCAGCTCCTGACCCTTCAAATCAACCTTCTGAGTCCTGAGATTACAGATGTGTGGCCCTATGCTCAGCACCAGATATACTTTTAAAACAAAAAGTCCAATTCCCAGCCACACTAATTCTTGCAATGATTTATCCACACATGGCATGTTCCATAGTAAATACACATATGGCATTCTTCCACTTCTTTATTTAAACTGTTGTTATAAATACAATAGAATATGCTACATGTGTTAAAATAGTTAACAAAGTATTTTATTTATTTATAGATTTGAAGTTTGGTGTTAACTCTTTGAATGTCCTCCTCTTCTCATTCCCATCCATGAACACATGCTTCCATCCACCTCCTTCTGTCACTTAAAGCAACTGGCATTGTTCAAAAATGTGCAAAACTAGGGATGGGCCCAGCTGATACCATGTCCTGAATTCATCCCCCAGTACCCTATAAACCAGGCATGGCAGCAAATATCTGCAGTGTTGGCACTCAAAGGTAAAGATGATCAGATATTCAAGGTCATCTTTGGTTATAGAGTGAGTTCCAGGCCAGCCTGTGATACAAGATAACCTGTTCAAAAAGATCTTGAAGTATAGAAATACATTAATATCCCCACCTGCCTTAACTACTCGTAGAGTTCAAAATAATTTCTCCATTTTCATTATTCAAAACAAAAAGCCAAATTAAGCAAGTATAGCCAAAAATGATTTTAAAAATAAGAAATGGCTGTCCTGTTTGTAGCATGACTGATGGATTATAAAACTAAACTCCTGAAACACTGTAATACTTTCATCAACTTACAGTTTTCTCAATCCTAATGAAAAATACATTTATAGTAAACTTCCAGATTTAATTAAATTCTTTTTAATTTAAAAATATTTATTTATGTATTTATTTATTTTGTGGTGAGTACCTGCCATCATGTTGTACGTGGAGATCAGAGGAAAGCTTGCAAGAATTGGTTCTGTCTTCCTGCTCTGTGGGTTAAAACACAGGTGGTGATCAGGCTTAGTGGCAAGTCCCTTTACCTGGTGAGCCATCTCACCAGCCCTTAATTAAATTCTTACCAAGACCTTTTCTCAGCCAAGTTTTGACATTCAAATGTTTCTCTCTTTCTTAACATTATCTCCATAGCTTGGAAGATTCTGTCTTTCTAGAAAAACTGTGATATTATTCAAAACTCAGTAGGCATTCATGTGTCTACCAAAAGTCTAGATCTCAACAGAAGTTTAAAATGTGAACAAAAATCCTTTTTATGAGAATTTTTCATAGACTTTTCCAAACAAAATTTTTAATAATGTTAGTGAAATTTCTATTTACTTCACATTGTATATAATTTACATCCCCAAGCACACTGAACTCTAACCTATGTTCCTCTTCCCACAATAATCAGAGTGTGTTTTGTTTGCTAAGTGAAGGGTCTTTCAATAGCACTGTTATCACATTTTAATTGTTCTCACATTTCTTTTTGACTTAGGGAGACGTCTGGTGAATACTCGGGATCAAAAGAACAAGTAAGATTTAAAACATGTTGACTTCTGCTTGACTTTCAAATTTCATATTTTTTTATTGTCTAATCATAGTTATTTGTTACAGTAGGTTGTAGCTTTTTTCAAAGTGTTAGTAATTTTATGTAGTTTGAAGAATAGGAGTGAAGTTTCAATAATTGCAGATTATTTGATGTCTTAAACCTACAGGAAAATCTGTGACATTACAGACAGTGAAATTTCAAGACCTCTGTATGTTTCATTGTCAAGAAATATGAATGGGTAAAGTTTTGTCAGATATTTTGTGGTAAGATATAGATTGCTGTAATTATTCTAGTCTCTAGCTATCCATGGACTAGGTCAGTGGATTCACTGAGTCCTACCCTAGGTGGGACTCTATCACCACCAGAGACCGAACATAAGACCTACCCAGCAATGGACTGAGAACTGCTGGTAGGATAGTAGGAGAAACTTTGATTAATGAAGGGGAAAGGGAAAGGCCAATCACCAAAGAAAAGCCAATGAATAAGGAAAGAGCTGAAAATAACTGTCCAGAAGAAAACATATCCATAAAAAATTAAGGGAATGAACAAAGATTAAGCTGTGGATAGTTGGAACAAAAGCAATGCAGGCAGAAAAAATTAACAGCAGAGGGCAGAAGGTGGAAAGTCAAGGACACACAGTGTACCACAGAGCGTACCACACAGTGTACCGCAGAGCGTACCACACAGTGTACCGCAGAGCGTACCTCAAAGTGTACCGCACGGTGTACCGCAGAGTGCCCTTGGAAGAAAGAAAGAAAATAGATATATCAAATAATGAAGGAGAAAATCCGTTTTAATTTTGACTATTTCAGTTCTTTGATGATTTAGATCACTGAAACTAGAATACACATGGTTTGAAAACAGAAGCACTGAATATTTTTATCTATTTTATTGAACAAGGAAACAGTCTAGTCATCATGCAATTATCTTATATTTGGGGGAATCTTGGTTTATGCTCAGTTTAAGTTGTATTTGAATGTAGAAAATGTTCCTTGAGTAATTCCAAGGTGCTTTTTATTAACTAGTGTCCTGAATTTTCTTGTTATTTTGCCTTTCTATTTTATTTTATTTCATTATTTCCAGAGCTGAGGACCAAAACCAAGGCTTTGCATTTGTCTCTACCACTGAGCTAAAGCCTCAGCCTCAATTTCTAAAATTTCTTTATACTCCAGAAACCACTTGACTTATCCAAAAGTTACAATCATGTCTTTCAGGAGGTGAAATAGGTAATTAAGACGTCATTGCGGCTCACAGAAACCATATGTTAAACCACTCAAATTTACAGTCAGAGCAGTTGAAATCACTCTCATATTCAGGGACAAAAAGCCTTAGGATTATTACCCTGCAGTTTTCCTGTAATTGCTATTTGTTGGCAAAGGAAAGGTTAACTGCTATGCTCCTCCCAATTACCATCTGCAGATTTACCAGGGAGACTATAGAACTGAGCTTCTCTACCCTGAAGTACAAAGCATAGCACTCAGCAAGGTAGCTTCCCTTTTTGTTAGGATAAAGGCACAAGTAAGAGAAATTCCTGTCCAGGAATACTTGGAGCACATAATGCTGGACTTTGCTGATCATTAGCTTGGGGGACTATAATATGTTAGCCATGTACTATCAAAATAGAATGATACAAGTAGTCTACATGTATTGGGATTTTTTATTATCTATTATTATTATATATGAAGCTGTCAGTACTAGTTTGCTGCTTCCTAGAATTTTGATTGATTGCTCATAACCAGCTGGGGCAGTGAAAAGTGTCCACTGACTCTGAATCCAAAAAACTGGGTAAAAACCCAGTACTGCCATTAAGAGGCATTATCTCTGAACGTCAATAATTTCAAGTTTGAAATGAAGATGCTTCACATTCTTAAGTCTGTCTACGGCACTTGAACAGTGCTCATTGTGAAGGTGTTTGGGAATTATTACCAGAAGACACACATCGTTGGCAGGCATTTCAGCTCCTTAAGAGCCCCTGCCTAGAGGCCCATCAACCACAAAACTGACTATAAAAATTTGTGCAAAGGTTTGTACTTGTGATTCAACTTTACCATTTAAAAAAGTTATTTGAAGGCTTATTAACCCATCTCATAGAAAGCTTTGGCTGTCACCCTCATGGTGATGTGTCTGGAATGCAGGGAAACATCTTTCAGGTTCATAAAAATCTCCACCTGCTGATCCTTCAGTTTCTCCAATGGAATGAAACAAGCCTCTCTCTTGGCATTTTACCAGTACTAGGCTAGGCGGTTTACTCACCTTGTCTTGGGTGAGCCTCAAATAGAGCATGGAATAGTTGTCATTTTCAGATGATTCTCAGAATTGCTTCGTAACATAATAAAGAGGAAACGAAGCTGAAATTTGATCCTAGAACTCTTTCCCTGGCTCAGGTACATTGCGAATGCATCTGAGACCCTTCTTAGAGAATTGCAATATCTTCATTCCAAATATTGTAAATATTTGGAGAGAATTGTCACGGCGATTTTATTCTTTATTCTCACTGGTGCAGAGAAAATGCTTAATGGACAAGCTAACTTTAAGGGCACCAAGAGTCACTGTTAATTCCCAAGAGAATGACCAAGAAGGGATGCAGTGCCATGTCTCAGGGCTGAGCCATGGACAACACCTGTGGAGGAACCAGCAAACGTTTTGAAGAAAATCCTGCAATTACTTGTGCTGCGTTAACAGGTGATTCCTCATGTCTTCCAGCACAAGCCTGGAAGATCCAATTCCTCTGCATTCCTGTGCTAGTTTAACAAGCAGAAGCCCCTGGCCCTGTGTTTTCTCTACTTACTGGGATTCCCCCTCTGTATAAGCAGAAAGCAAAGATGTTCTGAGTGCTTTTGCTTTGCCCTGGTGGAAAGAGTTCTGCTTCCTCTGGGTTAGACAGTGTATTTCCTGAGGTTAGGAAGGATTCTAATTATCCTACTCAAATGCACACTGAACAGTCCCTTGGAGATTAGTCCCTTAAAAAAGTTGTTTGAAAAAAATTTAAAGGGATTCTTCCATGATTACTTGTTTGATTTTAAAAGTAATTATTTATGATTAACTTCATTCAAAATACATGTTTTATTATTTTATTAGACAAATGTATTCTAAACTGCTAGAATGGTAAAGACATACGCATACATGCTTTCACATGTACACACATATATACACACAGAACTACACATTGAATATAGAAAGACACCCCCTTTGTTGAAAATTCTGTCTTCAGTAAAAAGAATGTTGAAAAGGTAATTGTGGGGAAAAAACCATGAAATAATTGCACCTTGACTGTATACTGACATCTGTATTCGAAGTGGTGCATGCTTCTGTCTGAACACTGTTTTCAGTAGTCATCTTGCTTCTTCTGAGCAAGAGGCTGAATTTGATTCATGTGCATGTTCATTGTGCTAATACACAACATAGACTTCTCCTTCCTTAAATTGTGTCCAATGTAATCGTGTTGCTTTATAGAGACACCAGTAACATTAACTTCATCTCTGTATTGTTATTTTCATACATAAACATACTTATTTCCTCTTTGGAACACTACTGGTAAAGAAATTCTACACGAACATGATGCTTTGCTTGGGGTAACAACCTCATCCTCTGTAATCATGTGGCTGTCCTTCATAATTTTATAACACCAAATTTCAGAGGTGAGTTATTGGCCCTTATCAGGGCATAACTAAAACGGGATGTTGTTACAAAAGAACATAGGCATCTTACACAAAAGAAGGAATCCAAATTGCATAATGTAGAATATTTCTACCTACATTATGACAACTTAACATTATATTGGGATCGTGGAAGAATATTTTAAATTTTTATTGAATTTTTGTGATTTTCATGCAATATAATTTGATTGTTTTCATATCCTTTTTCCTATCTGAACTTTCTCTTGTTGCCCCTGCCCAGTTAAATGTGTACATATATATATGCCTATAGAGTCTAATTTGTGTCTCCAAAAGTCCTTCAGTGTGGCTCCATCCACTAGAGCCTGGTTAACCTTCCAAGAGTCCTATGTTTGAAAGAGACTGTCTCTGCCACTCCCAGCAACTATCTGTTACGACAATTTCCTTAGATGGGGTTGGAACTGCTTACCCACATCTGCATGTCTATGCTGAGATTTTTTATCTGGTTTGATCTTGCATGGGACTTGTGCATGCTGTCACCACTGCTGTGAGTAAGTATGAGTAACTGACCAGCTGCCTGGAAAACTCTGTTTCCTTGTGGTCATCCACCACCTCTGGCTCTAACAGTTTTTCGGCCCCCTCTTCCACAATGATCCCTGAACCTTGGGAACAGAAGTTTGATATAGATTTCCTATTCGGTGATAAGCACTCTGCCCCCTTTTTGTTCTCTGCACACTGGCCAGTTGTGGGTTTCTGCGTTAATCACCATCTGCTATATAAGGAAACTTCTCTGGTGAGAGTTGTGAGATGTATTCATCTATGGGTATAAAAATAAGTTGTTAAAGTCAATTTAGCATCATAGCTATTTAGTAGAAAACTGGTATTAGGTTCTTCCCTATGGCCTGAGTTATGCCTGGCCTCAGGTTCCCAAGCGTGATGATCTCCATCCTAGGAAGTAGACCTTAAATACAATTAAAGAGTCTTTGGTTACTCCCATAATATTTGTGCTACTATTGCACACATGAGTATATCTTGCTAGACAAGTTGTTATTGTAGTTCACAAGATTTACAGCTGGGTAAGGTTGATGATTTTTTTTTTCCTCATAGTAGACCATGCATAGCACCTTCTCACTCTATGAACACTAGCCAGGAGAGATGAGGCTCTAAAGTCAGCACCAGCTTGATTTCTTTTTGTTTATTCTACAATTCATGTATGTAGTGTCCTCAGAAATATGGTCTTACCAATCAGTTCTGGCGGGTAACCAAGATCAGGAGCACTGACCACTAGTGTTTGAGGGTCTATGGGACCCCTGGTCAACAGCTTCTAGAAAGGAAGTCCATTCCTGGCTTGAGGTTTCATTAGCCTATGATGTCTAGAAATGCCCCCATTATAGGATAACTCCTTTTAATCTCCTTTTATGATTTATATGTATTTACTTTAAGAAGCTTCTATAGTGGTAGGTTTCCAAATGGTTTTTATAAAGGCCATTAGTGTTGGTTATTCCTTCCCATACTTGCTCCTCTGCCCTACCCTCCCACTCCCCACCCCATTCAGCCCTTCTTTGTCTAATCTCCTCTTTCCGCCTTCAAATCACTGCATCCTGCCATCTTTCTGAGGAAGCCTGCCACCCAACCACCCATGACTGTTTTTTTTTTTTTCTTAATCTCTCTGAATTTTCAAACTGAAACGTGTATCTAAGATTTCAAAGCTAGAATCCAGCTATGAGAACATGTGACCTTTGTCATCCTGAGACTGGGTTACCTCATTCAGGATGATTGTTTCCACTGGAATCATGGAAGAATCTTATTTAAGACTATCAAAATTACTTGTAAAACCCAAGTACTAATTTATTTCAGAAAGAAATAGCCTACCAAACTGTTCTTTATTTTGCATTTATACCTCTTCATTTCCAAAGAAAGTTGTTGTTCCCATATGACTTTACAGACAGTCTATGGTTTACCTGTTATAATACAAGGGTTCTTTATACCTGCTACTGATTATAAAGGTATCAAGAGCACAAAGGTACAGCAGTCAAGAGACTTCAGGTGAGCATGCATTGTATCCTTTTAGTGAGGCTGCTCAGCTCTACCAGGCACAAGATTCATTCTTCCTAAAAACCTCAACTTGGGCATTATGAACCAGCCTCTGTGCAACTTCCAACAGGGAAATGAGGAGGAGGTTTGTTGTTTCTGCCCTTTGCTGAAGAAAA
>NW_008351881.1:1030610-1053083 GCF_000622305.1 Nannospalax galili | reverse complement strand
ATATATCCATTTAACATGGACTGTTACCAAGGCTAGCAGTGAGTAAGGATTCTTCCATATTTGAGGGCTGTTATTAGGTCTCCTTGTGAGTGATCACTCATCTGCTATCATCAATGATCAATGATAGACCCAACAATGTTAGTATCACACTCTGGGGAACTCCCACGGCACATTTATTTTTTCCCATTTCCAAGATTAATTCTAGTGTCAGTGGCCCCATATATTAATTATTGCTGCAGAAGTTCTTTCCAATACATCACAGTTTAACTGTTTTTTCTTACTTAGACATAAACTCCTGAAGCCTCCGATATTGGGCAGATGAAGCTTAAGAACTGACAACTATGTTCAAATATCGTTGTTCAGTGTTTAAAAAAATTAGTAGTATGCTATGTGTGTCTCCTCCTTTCAATCCGTTTATGTTTCCATCTGTTAGTATGATCTGTAGTGTTTATCTTTTTCATTCACAAATTCAGACACTCAAAACTTGGTGGAAGATTTCAGCTAACGCAGTACCAACTGTCTGATACAGACTTACTGCAGATATCCCGGGATGTAGGCTAGTGGGTAGTGAACACAAAAGGATACCACAGATTTTCTTTTAGATTGCTGAGTTTTGTGGAGTTTCTCTTTACTTGATGTTACCGGGGATAATAGCAAGATTATCCCACATGGCAGAAAAACACGATTCCTTATCCTAGAAAGCAGGCTGGCAAAAACATACACATATGGCATGGAATATGATGGAGCTTTATAAAAATTGCACAATTCTGTAAGTCTTTTTTAAAGTCTATTTTGTTCTCATATCCACTTAAAGAAAATAGAGTATTCCTTCTTTATATGCAAAGGCAAATCCCCTACCCACTTGATTCTTGAGTTACTTTGAGGATATGGATTTATCTTTTCTGTAGTCTTCTTCAAAACTATGAATAATCCTCTCTCATGGTACTTAGCCATCACTCATTAACCATGTGTGTGGACAGCTATGTGAGTTCTCTCTGCATTGTAACAAATTAACACAAGCTTAGCACCTCAAAATAACAGACTTTTATTCTACAATCAGTGCTAGTCAGGGCTTAGTTCTTATCTAGAAGCTTAACTGAGTAGGGATGTTCTTCTTTGTCAAGTGCTTATCAAACTTCATTTTCTTTTAGCTGTTAGACTGAGGGCTCTGGCTTCTTCTACAGTTGGCTACAGTTCTTCTAAACTCTAAAACCTTCTTGAAGTTCCTGCCCATGGCCTTCTCTCAAAATAGCACATTGGTTCCATGAAAGCAGTAAGAAAGGAGACAAGGAGACTACCATCAAAAGTCTGACAAGATGGAGCCTGTACTCAGAACAGAAACTTCACTGTGGACACCAAGATGGGAACCACAGACCTAGTAAATTCTCTTTGCCTCACAAAGATCCAGACAGGAACTGCTGCCAGGGAAAGCCCCGAAATCCCAAATTTCAACTAGATTTTAAAATCATGACTAAGAAAACAAACATCTTAGTAATGTAAAATGGCCATTAAAGTATGTGCAGATTTTAGGGTCGTCACTACCCCAGATTTGTGGGGCTCTTACATCCAACAGCACCTCCCATGGTAGAGACTGAATCTTCAGGGAATAGGATTATATTCTTAGATGCACTGGTAGTTGAAAACCTCTTTTCTTGCTGAGTGCATTCTGAGACTGGGGACTTTGAATTACACAGTTTGCTGGTAATATGCACCTCATAATGCCTGCTATTGTCTGCCCTGTAACAACCACAGAGGTGATTATATGCTGTGTAATTATATGCTGTAGTTATTATGTATTTCACCGTCTATTTATCCATAGGTCTGTTTTCTCAAATAACCACTTAATTATATAATATTTAAATCTAAAGTTCCAAGCTTACTAGCCTTCCAGGATATGAGAAAAATAGGTGAATTATAAGCTACTCCCCCAAGGAGCTGGATATTGAGATTTATAGAACACTGTAGCAAAGGGGAAGCCATGTCAGATGCTTCCTGAAAATATTCCAGGACTTGTTTCTCCCTGGGGTCATGCTGAAACAGACACTATTTCAGATTGTCACTTCAGAACACAATTGCCATTTGCTATTGGAAGGTAACCAGGATGCATACTCCCTAGCAATTTATAACTAAGGCACTATAAATTATGAGTATATTACACGTGAACCCAAAAGCAAAGTAGACTTTTTTCCCACACAAAAATAATCGATCTAAACCACTGAAAATTTAAAATAATTTTAGTTATTCATGTTAACTGGATGTTACACCTGTTTTGGAATATGCATTTGATTATCATACCCTGTTGGTTGGCTTTTCATCAATATCACAAATCCCTGAAATAATGAGCTAACAGAAGGAAAGGTCTATTTTGGCCCACAGCTTTGGGGTTTCGGTTCACAGTCAGTTGGCTCCAATGTGTGCAGGTTTGGGGCAAGGCAATACTAGCAAGAGCTATGGCCAAGAAAGCTGCTCACCTGGGGGTTCTGAGGAAGCATCTCAATCCATGTCATCCAGGAAGTGAAAAAGAAGATAACGCAAAGAATAGAAGGGCCCAAAGCTCCACTATCCGTTTCAAGGGCACAAGTAGCAAGAAGACTCCAACCATTTCCTAAAGGTTCTGCCAGCTTTCAAGAGGACCACAAGCTGAAAACAAGTCCTTAATACATGGGTTTTGGAGGGACTTGCGTCCAAACCACAGCAGTCCTTTCGATTTTACTTATGATTATGTGGCAATCCACAGCAGGTGAACCAGTTAACATCCTGTGGGAAGGTACCAACTATGCCCTGAGGACTGAACAGGGTTAAAGGAGAGTAAGACATCCTCTTAACTGGATGCTACTTTCATGCCTTGGCTTGAAGAGACATCAGAGCTTGGAAAGCCCTATGTTGTTAAAGAGGGCCATCCAACTGAAACCTGACCTCAAATAAATAATAACAACAAATGATAGCGTGGACCCTGACAATTAAAGAACCAAAGAATAGAGGGGTGGAGTGATGGTTCTGCAGTTAAGAGTGCTTCCTCTTCTTCAGTAGGACCCAAATTCAGTACCCACCACCCATGTTGGGTGACTCACAAAGGCCTGTAACTCCAACTGCAAGGAATCCGACACCCTCTCTGGTACAACGTTTTCTTTTACCTTCTAATGTTCTGTGAGTAGTTCCTATTGTCCGAACCATACAGAAGCACAAAGTAAAGGGTTATAGTTGGTAAATTCCATAAATAAACTCACCAGACAGAGTAGGGAAGGAAAAGTAGCAATGGATCAGGAAGGGAAATGTGTCCATGCTTTTGGATGACTTTGTCCCATTGTTATTGGAATTCTAATAACTACACCATAGTTCCTTCTATGTCTAGAGAATACTGGTAAAAGGTTTTGATCCTGCTACTTTCTTACATTGCTTTAGGAATTACCTCAAACATCTACTTCATTTATTTGGATTTTGGTCTCTTTTCAGAATCATGGAACTTCTAAGAAACATTGTTGAAATCATTCACAGTGGTTAAAAGAAACCAGTAATTTTCATAATCATAGAAGTTGACTAAGTTTAAATTCTTCATGTAACTTTAAATCTTCCTTAAATGAAGGTTCAAAAGCCATAAAGGAACAAAATTTACCCAAGGTCCCTCCATACAGACCCAAAGTCAACTGAAAATTCTCAGAACTCCTTAAGTGAGCTAGTCAAAATATGAAGTTTCTAAATATTATGGCAAACAAAAACTTATCAACTAATACTTTTTTGCACTCTGTATTTGAAATCTTATGTGGTCACAGCATCAAAAAACAAATAACAAAAAAAAAATGAATCAAAATACATGGCTTTCTGCCTAGATTTTGGCAAGGAAATTAAACTTAGCTAATGCTGAAAGATGTGCTGCCTCACTCCCCTAACTCTGAAACCAGAAAGCTCAGTCCTTGGGATTTCTGGTTCCATGGGAGAACAGAAAAGGGTCAGAATGGAAACTATTTACAAGTCTCTAGGATACTCTTGGTAACCAAATGCCTTTCTATATCCATACATAACTATGAGACCACTGTTTCTATTCGAACAAAACCCAGAGATACAAAATTTCAAAGAAATTAAAATAAAAATCAAGGACATCAAAACAAATGCATACCATGAAGGCATTTAATAAATGAAGAAAGGAACTCAGATATCCTCCGAGATGTGAACCATCTTCCATGAGTAAGTTACCTGAACAAAGAATAAAAAGAAGTGTTCTTTGGAGAAACCTAATTTTGCTTGAGGTAATACCCATGTATAATTATATACTGATGTCCATATTCCATTATCCAAAACCCTGCATGAAACCCTAAATCATCAAGCATGTCCACTGTATCCATCCAACACAGAGCTCCCTCTAAAAGCTTTTTATCAGATATATGAGAAGTAGCTGCAATGTAACAGCAAGCCAAACAAAAAAAGACAACACAGAATAACTTTAAAATATTGGATTCATGAAACTAAAAGAGAATGTCATAAAAGACAGAACATTAAGGGAAAAGCCCAAGGATCTTGAGTATTTAAAACATCATAGCAAATACACAAAATAAAAGGGAGATGATGATAATGTTTACAATGCCTAGAAAGTTGAGAAAAAACTAAAAGGTGATAATTAAGATGAAAGAAATTTAATGAGAGAATTATTTCGAGATATCCAATATCAGACTAAATTGACTTTCAAAAATGACACCACTGAAAATCTAAGAATAAAAATAACGAAGATGTAACAACAGAAATCATTCCTAGAACTTAAAGAATTAACTGTCCTGAGTAAAAGAATTCAGCAACAAGTTAATTAATGGCGTTTTCTTCCTAAGTCCTACTGTGAAACACATGGTGCAGACATTACAAAATAACCAAGCTAATGATTCTGAACTCCAAACCAATAAGCAATCTAAAGGGCAGTGATGACTACAGGTTTTATATTACCAAAAAGAAATAAGAATGGATTACATTTCTCAAAATAGCATTGCACACTCTCATGCTATGAGATAAGAATCCATTAAAATACTAGAGAAAAAAGAAAATTTTATTGGAGAATTGTATATCCATTTAATTAATACAGTGACAATTCAATTGCCTCAGAAAACATTATCAGAATAACCATAACCACAGCACTGAAAGACCTTTGTAATGAAAACTTCGAAACAATAAAGAACTAGAAGATAGAAAGACTTCCCATGCTTATTACCAATTGGAAAAATTGGTAATGTGAAAATGGCTCTACTACCAAAAGCAGTCTACAGAGTCAATGCAATCCCAGCACTATCCCAATGACTACATTCTTCAAAGACAAGGAAAGAAATCATAAAACTCATATGGAACCACAGAAGACCCTGGTGACCCAAAGCAATCTTGAGCAAAAAGAACCTGCAAGAGGAATACCATACCCAATTTCAAGTTGTACTACAGAGCCATAACAGGAACAGCTTGATGAGACACCAAACAGACATGTAGATCAAAGCAATGACAAAGAACCCAGATATAAACTCACATAGCTGCTGCAGTCACCTGATTTTTTGACATTTTGTCCCCAGTTGGTAGCACTGTTTTGGGAGGTATTAGGAGGTGTGGCCTTGATGGAGGAAGCATGTCACTGGGGGTGGGCTCTGAGGGTTCTTAATCTTTTCCAGATTTCCAGTTGCTGTCTGCTTCCTGTGCCTGCTTACAGATGAGATCTCCCAGCTTTCTGCTCTGGCCAGGTCCTAGAACCATTCCTCCCTGCTATTATGGACTCTAATCCTTCTGAACTATAAGCCAAATAAACTCTTCCTTCTACAGTTTGCCTTGGTCATGGTGTTTTATTACAGCAATAGGAAAGTGACTAATACAGATGTTGGTATAAGGGGTGGGCTTTTGGCTGTGAAGAAACTGATCATGTGGAATTTTGGAGTAATGTGGAAGACTTTGGAAGTTTGGACTAGAAAAGTGATTGACTGCTGTAAGCAGAGCATAACAGGCTTAGTGCAAAGCAGTTTCAGCAGAAATAAAAATTTGAGCAGCAACTGGGATATCTGGGCAAAGAGTCTGCCTGCTCTCTGCCCACAGCCTGAGAGCTTGTCTGAGACTAAGTTGAAAACTAATGGATTAATTTCTTTTGGGAGAAAATTTCAAGAGAGCCTAACATTGAATCAGTGGTGTAGTTATTAATATTGAATATTATGGAGATCTACAGTGAAAAAGAGAAAGTGGGGCAGAAAGAAATACAGAATGTACAGTTTGGATTGAAAAAGCGCTAGGAAAATTGGTGTTGGAGACAAGGCTGTCCTGAAGGAGAGGCTGTCTTTGACAAAGAGATCAGGGCCATTAAGGAGAAGCCTAGAGATTAGCACTTAAACAATGGAAAGAGTAACCTCAGGGCAAGACTACACTCAGCAAATCCTCCAATTTGTAAATGAGAAATGCTGAGGTTGGTAGTAGGGGCTGTGATTCTGGAAAACCACGGCATAGAAAGGCTGCTGATGTGGATGAAGCAGGCCAGGGCCCATTCCAGGCTGCAGCTGAACTTGGCAGTGTTGTTCATATGGTGCTGGCTTTAGAAGCATGGAAGGCACAAGAGTGAAGGGGGGGCGTCTCTGTTCTTCCTCCATGGTTTCAGAGAGACATTGAGGCTGGGCAGCTTGCAGCAGGGGTTCCCCTGCACAAAGAAGGCCCTGACAGGTCACTGAATGAAGCTGTGGAGGTAAAGCGGGTTGGCAGTGGAGACCCCAAGAAGATGTTGAAGATTCTGGAGCCCTGAGACATTTGTCAAGGAGAGATGCATCTGCCAAGGAATGGTACCTGTCCAAGAGAGAACTGTATGTTGCACACAGCAAAGCTGAGCCATCTAAACCTTTTAGAAGTAAAGTCCCAGGAGTTGGATGTGGAGCTACTGAACTTGATGTTTGCTCCCCTGGTTTGTTTCAGTCCAGTATTTCCTCACTATGAAACTTTGGACTGTGGATTTTTTAATAATATTAAGACTGATAAAGATCATGAGGACTTTTGAAGGTAGACTAAATAAGTGCATTTTGCATTTTATATGGTCATGAGTGGTGTTTTGGGAGGTTTTAGGAGGTACAACCTTACTGGGGGAATCATGTCAGTGGGGGCAGACTTTGAGAGTTCTTAAGATTTACCAGATTTCCAGTTGCTGTCTCCTTCCTGTGCCTGCTTGAAGATGTGATCACTAGACTTTCTGCTCCAGCCACCTCCTAGCACTACGCCTCTCCTGCCATTATGGACTCTAACCCCCTGAACTATAAGCTGAAGAAACTCTTCCTTCTATAAGTTTCCCTTGGTCATGAAGTCTTATCAAAGCAACAGAAAAGCAACTAATACACATGTCAAGATACAGGCATCATGAAGAACTACTTTAAAAACAGGATTACAGTCACTTTGAATGAGACCTTGTGGAATTAAAAAGCTTCCAAATAGCAAGACAACAGTTAATTGATTGAAAAGACAACTTACAGAACAGGAGAAAATCTTTGCCAGCATTTCATCTGACAGAAGATCAAGCCCTAGAATATGTAAAAAGTATGATAATCTTAAAAGCAAGAAATAATATTTAGGGGATTATAAACTAGTCCAACTACTATGGAAATCAGTATAAAGGTTTCTTGAAAACTGAAAATAGATCTACTACATGACCCAGGGACACCATTCCTGAGTACTTGCCAATCAAATTAATTTCAAGTCCACATGTCATGATTTCAAGTCCACATTGCATATTTATGTTCATTGCAGCTCTGTTCACTACAGCCAATCTATGTGTACAAATGAGAGATCTAGATGAAGGAAATGTGGTTTATATATACAATTGAATTTTTTTTAACCATAAAGCATGAAGAAGTTTTGTTATTTGCAAGAAAGTGGAGGCAACTGGAGATAATCATATTAAGCAAATTAAGCCAGTCTCAGAAAGACAAACACATGTTCTTTCCTTAGTGGTTTATGTAGACACATAAAATCATGGTTGTATATATGACATGGAATTAGAAGCAACACTAGAGGAAAATAAGTAGACAAACTGGTCTGGAGAAGCAGGTGCTAGAGGAGTGAGAGCAACATATTCATTGCAGGATTTATGCTTCTATGAAAACATGCTTTTGCAAAAATATGGAGCTGAAAAGATGGATCCACAGTTAAGAGTACTCATTCCTCTTTCAGAAGACTGGAGGTCAGTTCCTGGCACTCATGTTAGATGGCTCACAACAACCCATAACTCCACTCCAACCTCTGGGGATACAATACCCACTTCTGTTCTCCTCTGGCACCCACAGGTATATGCACATACATACATACATACATACATACATACATACATACATAAACAATCTTTAAAAACAGAACCATATAGAAGGAATATATACAGTGCTAACTACTTACAATTCCTTTAGATAAACCTAAGGATCATTCCACATCTTAAAGAAGTATAGAAAGTATGGGACTGGAGAGATAGATTCATGATTAAGAGCCTTGGCTGTTCTTGCAGAGGACCTGGGTTCGAATCCCAGCACTGACATGGTAGCTAACAACCATCCATAACACCAGTGCTAGGGGAATTTGACTCTCTCTTCTGACCTCCACAGACATTGTGCTACATGGATGCACTCACATATATGCAGGCAATATACCTGTACTCATAAAATAAAAATAACACAAAAATTCTCTCATTCTTATAGATAAATATTACCTAAAAGGGAATTCCCCATTACATATGTATGTATATGTCTATAGATATAAAGATTTGTTGAAAATGTCTAGAGGCCATTTGAATTTCAGCTTGTTAAATTCTTAATTCCTTGCCATACTCATTGAAATTTTTTCTTTAATTATCAGGAAAACTGATTTATAGTATCTATAATGCTTCCTAAAATTAATAAGCATGGGCAAATGTTGACATAACCTTTTTCTAGTTTTGAAGTGAAAACAACAGATAGATTATGTAAATAAATATGATCATTTTAGCCCACTGAGAATTACACATTTCAGTCTTCGTTTCAACCAGAAGTCACTTACAGAAATAGAGCTCTGGGGATCAGTGATGGCAATGTTAGCTTTTAAGATTAAATACATAAGTAATAAAGGACTGGATAAAACTTATTTTATCTTCCCCAACATAGTCTTCCATTTTAAAATTATTTGCGCTATTCATTCTTAACAAAGAAAAGAACAATACTAAGAGAAGAGAAAGAAGGTCCCAAATTAATAAATTCCACATATTTGTACTCCTGTCCTTGATAGTCAAACTAAAAGGTTGAAAATCGCCTGGCATTATCAGTTGGATGCACCTGCAGTCTTCCTTTAGACAACTAAGTCCATGTGCTTCACACATGACAGTGGAAGCAGTCTTCAGTCAGTCAGTCAGTTACCAGCCTGCTTCATTCCAAATGAAGCAGCAGTCATCTTGAGACTCTTGATGGATTCTGTCCTATGAAAATTAAAAGCCCTTAATGATGAGCAAAATAAAAAGTCCATGCCATTGGCCAGGGAGCCCCAATAGCTATATAGTAAAGATAATTCCAGGCTCTATATTTCCCAATAAGCATTGTGTGTAAGCTGTTTTTTTGTAACAAGTACAGTTGAGCTAGTCAACTCCACAAGAGCCATCCAGCTACTGAGCAATGAAAGGGATGAATCTGTCTTCTAAACATCCAAAATTATGATAAGAAATCTCCATTTGCTTCTTTGCAAAGAAAAAGAATCTCTCATTTAATAAAGTCATGGTTAACCCAGTGAAGCTTGCTAAAATGTATTAGAGAATAATAAAGTGAACTTTATTAAAAGGCACCCTTGGGAGCAATCCCATCATCCTCTACAGCTGAGAGCAGCAGAAATTGCTGCTTGGCCCTTCTTGTACTTAGCTTTTTATAGAATGCCTTTCTACAGACAGGATCGAGGGAGTGTAATTGCGGTCACCTTTCTTTTTATTTGCCATCACCTTTTTAAGTGATGTGTGATTTACTGGTTCAGTCAAGACATGTGTGAATTTCATACTTCTGTGTTTTTTCCTGGCTCCACACAGACATTCCACCCTCACTTGTGATAATTACAAGTTAACTGTTTTCAGTAGTGCTCATTATCTACTAAGTATCTAGTACATACAGTATGCCCCAGGACTTTCACTTAGGCGTGCTGTGCTACTTCTTCTCACTACAGTCTGACTAGGTGGTTGCTTTTTATCCTCACTGTATAGGGGGAGAAACTGGGGCTCAAACCAGGTTTTTCATTTGGCCTGCATCCCATAAAGTCTCTAGTAGTAAATTGAGCAAAGAAGGAATGGTCCACACCTGTTATAACTAGCCTATTACTAAGTTCACCTAATGAGCTGCGCTTGCTTCTCTGTCAACCAATGGAAACAGACTGGTGCTATAGCACACCTATTTGAATCTTTCCCTCTGAAGGTCCACTCAAAAATGCCTGCACTGGAGGGTGTAAAGACAACATAACTAATGAAGAAAGAAATGGACGAATCCAGCTAACGATGCTGTGGTCGATAATGAGCTTAGTACTTGGCAGATAATGTGAATGATACTAAAAATTAACTCATTTTTTGGTCTCAGTATGCTCTGTGCAATCAAACAGGACTTGCTCTGAAAATAAGCCCAGTTTGGTTTTTTGTTTTGTTTTGTTTTTGCTCTGCTTTGTTCTGTCTCACTTTGTGTCTTCCTACACACGTTTTGCATCTGAACTATTGCTCAGCTCAGTGCGCTTCCTATTTCCTCTCTTGCTCTCCCAAAAAAGACGAGCTTATGGAATCCAGAGTAGGTTAAGCTTCTCAGTCCTATCCTTAAATATGGGTGCCTTTGCCCTTATCCTTTAAACTGCAATATTGTGATATTTTCCAACTGTAAATTTATTTTCTTCCTGGCACTTTTTCACCTTTTGCGAATGGAAATGATCCATGTGGCTGAAGAACGTCCGGAAGGGAAGCATTTGGAAAGAATTATACGGGATGTAGTCATTCTGAACCTAGATCATTTTAACCAACAAGAGCCAAGGAAGAAAACAGGCATAGGATATTATGTGCCAAAAGTTTAGAATTCCTGAATATTTATAGCAGATAGGTGATTTAGAATTGTCATGACCATATAGCTCCATCAGGTTTCATGTTCAGATGTCTGAAATGCAGTTGTTAAAAGTATTGGAGTTTTATTTTATATGATAACATGCTTAAAATATTTTAACTATAGCCTGGAAATATTTCAAAGCCTTTTGTGGCACATTGTTAAACCTTAATAAGGATAATATGAATGCTTCCTAAATTATAATTTATACTAATAAACATAATACTGACTTTCAAAACTCATTATGTACTTCAGAGTATTTGTGGGTGTTTAAATTATTTTAAAGAACATGGCTATGAGGTATTAAGGCTCAGAGTCTTTTAAAACCAGGAAAAATTTATGTGGAGAAATACCCAGTATTGTTCTTTGCATTTCAGGACATAGTTTATGGTGGAATGAAACCTACACCCGAAGTTAGGTTTATTTAGGACTGTGATGACCATGAAAGACAAGAAGTGATAAAGGCCAACGAGCTCAACTGGAAGTTGGTGGCAGGTGTATCCCTATGTGTTATGATAGGGTCTGGCATTGACAGATTGGGATTTTTCTGATTTTTAATAATGGTAAGCCTTTGATAATTTTGATAAGCGGAGAGGAATCTTTACCAACTACCCTGTAATGGTTCAAAAGCATGTGCTAGAATGTTAAAAATTTCTACCTCAAAGCAGCAACTCTGTAGTCAACTTCCTCACTAGTGATGTTATCAGAGCTCAGCACAGCCTCATACACAATTCGCCTATTGTCCATTGCTAAAATCTTCCCCAGCTTTGGTTGAATAGACAATTGCTTAACTAACATAAGACAAGGATCTAAATGAACACAAACACCATCATAGAATCATTCTATCTTACCCAGTCTTCCTTGAAGTGTGTATTTCCAACACCATAGTCACAGCACATTCATATTAACGAACAGTGGGCATTTGTGTTCTCACACCCCATCTTGGCAGTTGAGAAAGTAGACTACAAGTAGGTGTACTATAATAGTTCAGATCAGCAGAGGGAGCCTTCCAGTTACAGACGGACAGCTCCAAAGGAAGAAACAGATTACCCAGAGTTTTCAGAGGGTCAGAGTTTTTGTTGTTGTTTAGTGGTTGGTTGGGTGGGTGGAATCTACCACCAGTGAGAGAATTGGGGAGGGGGCGGGGAGGAATTGGCTCAGCAGGGAACCTTAGAACCACAGGAGATAGTAAGAATTGTTGGTGTGGCGGTGCACGCCTTTAATCCCAGCACTTGGGAGGCAGAGGTAGGCAGATTACTATGAGTTCGAGACCAGCTTGGTCTACAAAGCAAGTTCCAGGACAGCTGGGGCTACAGGGAGACCCTGTCTCAAAAACAACAAAAAAAGAATTTCAGAATTAAAAAAAAATTTTTCATTTATTTTTATGTGTATGAATGTTGTTCCTGCTTATGTGCCATAGTGGGTGGGTGGGTTTTTTTGAGACAGGGTCTTTCTGTAGCTCCTGCTGGCTTAGAACTCACTGTTTAGACCAAGCTGGCCTCAAACTCACAGGTATCCACCTGCCACTCTCTCCAGAGTGCTGGGATTAAAGAGTACGCTACCACACCTGGCAAAGGTTAGAGTTTTATATTCAGCTGTTCACGTCTTGGTTGCTCATTAAGAAAAGAAATGGGGAAAAAAAGCACTGAAGGAACCAGCACCCAGAACCATTACTGTGTACGGCAGTCCCATGATGGCATTGCTAGAAGACCAGGAAACATGATGTAATGTCAGTATTTCAATTATAGCTTATGGTGTAGGGATCCAAATAGAGTTTTCTAATGTATTTCAAAAGCCACAGTGCTCCAGTGATGTGTTGTTAAACCAGCTCTCCAGAAGTGAAAACATTTTACTTATTTACTTATTTTTATTTTTTTGGTTTAAAGGATTCCACTGTGGTTGATTTCCTTGCTCACTAAGTTTATGCAAGCTGGGAAGATCCAGGCAGATGAGACCACCAAAAGTAGCACTGGAAATCTAATGAGGGAGAAAAAAGGGGAGCTTATGGATGCATAGCACATAATGAGGGCCCTTCTTGAATGGGGCACAGACATGGGGCCCTAATCCCCTGCAAGGATCCTGTCAAACCAGAGCAACTTCTTCAGCTCCTAGAGAGAGATCAAACAGTAAATAGATTTCCAAGTCATATATTTGAGTACAAAGGAATAGGCAGAAGCCCAGTAACCAGATTAAAGCCTAAAATTATGTTGTTGAGATTTGAAAAGAAGTTTAATTAAACATAAAACCTCAAACAATACGAATTAGACATCATACAAGACATTATTTTTGGTATAGAAAATTCCATTTATAAAGCCATACCACTGAACTATAAATTAGCTACACATATAATTAATTATAAAGGAACCAGGCAGAACTTCTAAAGATGGCAGAAGAGGTGTATATATTAGAACATTAATTTTACTTTTTATTACTATTGATGCAAGTTTCCTTTAAATTTTGATTCTGCAATCAGTCTTTTGGGTAGACTAACTAATGGCCTGATTATTACATGGTTTTCTTTTACTTATTTTCAATTAGATTAATTTCGACATAGGAATTTTACTATAGTTTAGTCCTTCCCTAATATTAAAATTTGTGAATGTTAGTTTTCTGGAAAATATTGTAGTACATACTTTATAATGAAAATAATATTTCTTGTTTTACCTTACCATTTCTGTGGTCATGTGGAGGTGACACCAAATCTTATCCTCTGTATCATATGAATTATGTTTTCTTAATAATTCTTATAAAATGATGGAAAACTTAATGGTGATAAGAGTCATTTGAGCAGAGTTACAGACTGGGGCACAGTCTTGCTGCTTGTCTGTCACTAGTACATACTCAGTATAGGGGGAGCCAAGTGCACAGAGACAGGACAAGCACTCACTGTGAGAAAGTGACAGGAAAATGAGAAATGAAACAGTGAGCACAGTTTCCATTTTGATCAGGACAACAAAAGCATGGAAATGCAGACTTTTGGAGCTACTAAGACTCTAAAAGATTAGTAGACTGAAAATTTGATTTGGAATTAAGACTCTCTACATAATTCTCATGATCCTCATAGATCCTCATGATCTTGATTGTGCTTTCTCTACACCACCAATGTGGTCCAAAATAGAAATCAAATCCTAAAAAAGCTGACATCAACTTAATGGAAGCCCTGAGATCCCCTCCATTCTCCTAGTGCCCTGGTTCTTGAACCCTGATTCTGAATTTAAAAAGCCTGTAGGCCTGTGCATCAGGGTCAGGAGATGCTTAACTGGAGCCTCATCTATGAATAGCAGGATAATTCTACTCTTAGGACCAGGATGTTCATGAAGTTCTGTAAGCCAGGCTCCATCACATGTATGAATCACTGAATCTTTCTGCTTCTCGGTTTCCTGATCAGTAAAATAATATCTAACTCACAAAAACACAGATAGCTAAAAGGTGACAACTTCCTGCTTATTTGGCCCAAAGCTCAAAACAGAATATAAGCTTCAAAGATAGCGATATATATATACATTCAATACAGTTCTACTGATCATGTTAAATGGGTGGATGTGTGAATCAAAAGTGGCTCATAAATAACAGCCACTTTTTAGAATTAATTCTCCTACCTTTCTTCAAAACTTATGACTAAAGCAGTGTGAGCAATATTCTCAGGTAGAAGGCAGAAGTCCAGCCCATTCAGTGAAAGGGTCCTTTATTATCAGCATTCTTTGATGTGGCGGTCTGTATGGTTCACACAGCTGACCCAAAATACAGACTTCTCCCTGTGGCCTCTCCATGAAGACTGTGCTCTGTGCTCCAGATCCACCAGGTTATTTCTTATGGTTTAGTTTTGTAATTCCATCACATTTATTGTTACACAAATTTTTTTAGGTTAAGCTTTATTTACAATACACACATTGATATGCTCTGCGTGATATTTCTGCTTAGCAATGTTCAATTTGGTTGAATGTGGGCTGATTGTGTGTTTAGTCGTCAGACCACCAGAGCAGGTATCTAAGTTAGAATTCATCAATTATGCCGAAATATTTGCTTTTAAAATATGAGGTGTTCAACTGGTCCCATGGCAGCAAGGGTCATTGAAATGCTTAGCTATGTAGAGAGTCTTAATAAAGAAATGTTCTCTCTAGTGGTACCCGTCCATAGAAGAGGCATATAAAGAAATAAAAGTATAGTTTCAAACGTTTTTCTTTTCCATTTTGATGTCTCCACTCCTATTTACCCATCTCTATCCAATGATTCTTCCCTGTTGGTACACTAAATAGCTTCACAAAAGCAATTTTGATTCGCAAAGTCAGATCATGTGCCGCTTCTCTTTGAGGATTGCCTAATTAAAGACTTGGATGGAAGCAGGAATGGCATTCCAAAACTACTGCTGTTTTATGTTTTAAAATCTGGAGGGGGTCAGAACACAGCCTCACATGCAGAAACAATGACATTGCTTATAACTATCGGTGACTGTCCATGACGCTGCCTGTGCGCTCAAACCTCCTTAAGATGTTTCTTATACAAGCCAGTACCATAGATTTTGAAGTTGCACAGAGCCCCCAGTTCCCAATACAAGCAGCATTTGGACAGAGTACAAATTAGCCACCAGTCCTCTGGCACATGAGAAATAATATTTCACATTGGGAAGTAATATGCACTGAAATATTTACTCTGCTTCATGAACATGTCAGCACTAGCTTAACTAGGCTTTTTAACTATTGTTTGAAGGATTTATTTTTCAGCTATCGGCACACTAACCTCTACCTTCTTATTTCCTCTACAAAGCGTAATCTACAAACTTTGGACATTACCGCAGTTCTGAGAATTCAGAGAGGTACACTGGACATAATTTTTTGGTTTCTGTAAGAATCACTAGACCTCATCTATAAGCAAAGTAGGAATATCAATTACAAAGAATATTCCCAACTATATTAGCTGATCTGTAAAGGAGATAATGCTATTCATTCTTCATTATTTTAATCAACTTTCATCACAGTAAAAAGTGAAGAGAAAGCTTAAATGTTCAACTAGTTGTGATAATGACAGTTCATCTAAATCATAGGCCATTAAACAGCTTATTTATTTATTTTGTAAATAAACAAAAGAAGCTAGTAAAGAAAGCTACAAAAGCATTCTTTGGCTTTATTTTATACCTCTTTTTGACCAGATTTGTCCAGATGTAAGCTACCATATAGCTCTTGTGTATAGTTCTAAGTACGAAAAAATACACGGTGTGATTGGCACACCCGATCGACACACTGCTCTGCTACCCCCACTGGAGTCTTACAACCAACCCCACTGGAATCTTTACAGTTGTGCCTCCCTCCCCAGATTCATGTGCTGACCTCACTACAAGGTGAAATCGCTAAGACATAGGTATTTGGGAAGCACTTAAGTCACTGGTTTATATCTGCCTTGAGAAGTGAATGCCTTGTGATTACACTGTTTGCCTTTCTACCATATGAGAACATAGAAACTGGTCCTCACCAGACAGCAAATCTACTCACACCTTGATCTTCAGTTTCCCAACCTGTTGTATGTACATAATAAATTTCTGGGTTTTGTTATTGTGCCTTAGACTTTATTAGAGGGAGGCATGATCTGTTAGTTCTGAGACAGGGTCTCTCCATGTAACTAAGGCTGGCCGAGGAGTCACTAGTAGTGTGCATCGGCCTCAAAGTCACAACAATCCACTTGCCTTGCCTTCCCAAGTGCTGGGATTATAGGCGCCAGCCCCATTATCCTGTTTAAGTTTCCACTGAGTATAAATCACCCAGTCTAAGACACCACCAAAAATTACCTGACTTGTCTTTTAGTCAGTGTGTTCTTGGCCTAGATACACTGTTAGCAACTGCTGTGTGCTGTCCCTATGATTTCCCCTTTTCAGATTGTCACAGAAATGTAATCACAGATTAGATAGCCCCTAAACCTGGCTTCTTTCACTTAGCAAATTGAGTTGAGAGGCTGGTGATGTAGCTTAATGGCAGTGCTTTCCTAGGTTTAGGGGTTAGGGAGAAGAAAGGAGGGTCAAGAGAAAGAGAAAAATCATCCTTCAGGCTAGAGTTTTATTAACACCATCAGTCACCTAGTAATTTCTCCGCCAGCTGACAGACAGGCATTGTGGGGGGTCTTAAGGAAGACACTTCAGTCCCTCCAGACCAAGTCTACTCCAAAGGTTTCTGAGGGAGGGAAAGGTCCTTCACTGCCAGGAAGCCTGCTTAGTTTGATGGGCTCAGTTTGACCTCTGTTACAACTGTACTCAAACTACCTCCAACACCCAGGTGGCAGTTTGGGATGTTGAGAATCTTCACAGGAGCTGTGGGGAGGCACTGCACAGGGGATGTGGCCCGGTCTGAGGTGCTCTTTCCACCAGCACCTGCAGAGTCTGGGCTCTTAATATTTCCCAGCCTTATTTTTTTTTCCATCTATAAAAAAGAAGCAGGTAATAATTTTATAGAAAAGCAATTAGGGGAATCCGGAGACAGGTGACATCAAAATCAGTCTGGCTATTTCCTGTTGAATTGGGGCATCACTGGGTTAGTCTTTCTGTGCCCCACCGCCCCCATCTTGTGGTGAGTGGTTAGGTGCTGTTTTCTGGTCAGAGGTTAGTATCTGGACTTATGAGTCAGAAAGATACTAGACTGTCCATGTGTTGTGAAACCATTTGAGTTGGATATTTTGAATTCTAGAACAGAGGAGCTATGTAATTTTAGAGATGGAGCGGGGGTTGGGGAAAGTAAGTAGAAGAACTAAGTGCCGAGTAGGCACCAGCAGTGTCTATGAGAACCAAGTGTTAATATCTGCTCCCTGATGAGCATTTTTTATATATTTTGTTGAACTTTTCTGAATTTGTTTAAATGTGGGGAAGGTATTTGAGAGTAAAGACAGTTTGTATCGGGGTTATTATGGCTATCCTTAAGGATAATTTCAGTGAATAATTAGGTAGGTAGCTTTGGAGTTCCCTCTGAGAAAAGAGATTGATAGAATTTAGAATAAAAGTTTTCTATGTGGGAGCCAGAGCCCCTTTTGTTCCATATATTGAAAAGGGGGTCTGTTAGCCATATCCCAGGTAATATATGAACCACGATCTACTGGGCAGTATAAATCTCTGCTTATGATCAGTTTGGAAATGGACTGAAATTTTAGGTACTGTCTCAATTGTTTTATCTGGGACAACAGTGACTGACTGGCAGAGACCCAGACAGACTGGTCTCCTGTGTTTCCCTGTAAATAGATGTTTCCCAAAATCTACTCTTGATCTGCAGCCAGTTGTATGCAGCCACAGCCTTGAGAGGAGACACATAACCAGCAGGAGTAGTTGAGATTTAAAAGAGAAATGATGTCACTGGTGGCAAGGTCATAAGTAGTGGGTTCTTTAAGCAGTTATAATATAGGAGGAAATAGAAAGAAAAATTAGGGGAAGGTTTTGGGGTTTGCATTATATCAAAAGGCAGAAGAGGGCTCAGAGGTGAGGCCTGGTATCACAAGAGAATAATTCCACCCAAAGGAAGCAAGCATGCTCTTGTTCATACATGCGAGGAGAATGATTTGTAGGAGAAGTGTGACCCACATCAGAGCCTGCCAGTGAATCCTCACTTATCTGTCTGGTTGACATCTCTGTGGAAGAGGAAATTTAGATCTTTTAACTGCTTCATCAGAGTGTACTGTCTGAGGCAGACTGCTGAATTCTTTTAGCACAGGAACTATTGACACAGAGACATTAGGTCACATACAGAGGTAGGCAATAAATTGGCTGTTTTAAGGAATTAAGATAGCTCAAGATAATTTGGCTCTAGACTTGAAACATTTTAATTCTACACAATTGCTGAGCTGTGTTTAATCAACCTTGAATGTTTATTGCAGTGTTTTTCTGGAAATTTAGTTCACACTTCCTTCTGTTGACAGAGCGTCACGTTTTGTATATGCTACAGATATTTTCCTGAGTACCCTAATGCTAGGAAGGCTTAACCTAGGATCTTGTATAGATGGACCCAAATACTCAGAAAAGCATTTCCCAGGAGAAATAGTCAACAACACCATTAAGGAAGAAGGCTTTGGATCATATGAATCTACCAGCCACTGTGATCCAGGTCTGTTTTTCTTGTTGCTTTTTGTCCTCTGTATCTGAAATAACATTTATACATGACATTTACTAGGAGTGCCATACCAAAAGTTAAAGCAGGAATACAGTGTAGCCCAAAGAAGTAAAGGTAGTAGATGAGGAATGGGCTTCCTAATCACATAAAAACGTTACTTACTCATCCGTTGCAACTCAGGGTACCTTAAAAATTTTAGTCATTTTTAGTTAACATTAGCTCAGTTGTATTTGTCATTTTTCTCTAAGTCTCAACTGTTATAACCCTTTTATAACATATTTCATTTTTCTAATTCTGTCCTTACCTATTTCTGTTTTGACCAAACCCTTTATCTTAGAACAAAATTTATTTTACTATGTGAATTATTTTTTATCCAAAAGAATTTTCTTCCTACTTAACTTTCCTTACAAAAAATACATTTCATATCCATGAGTTCACATTTGATCATTCTGTTCTATCTTATTTTTTACAAGCTTCTAAAAACATTTTTTTTATTTTAAATGGAAATTTAAGAAACAAAAATTAACATTTTATCTCAAATATATAACAGTCAAATACAGACAGACCATGTTAAACTTGAAAGCATGAAGATAAGTTATTTGCTCAACTATATTGTAGAATACATATTTATGATATAAGGAAACATTAAGATCATCTGTAACCGTCTCTCTGTCTTTAAGCAAGCTAAGTAGTTTTAAACTGACCTTTCTTTTTTTTTTTTTCAAGTTTTTAGAGTTGTATCTTATCTAGGCTTGGCTAAGAAAAGGATCTTGTAAATCCTGTTATTAAAAAAGCAGTATGAGTCAAAAATCATCTTAAAATGTTTACATAGGCATGCATACACATGCATACAAATGCACACATTTAAAACTGGGCATATGCCAAGAAAAGCACTAAATAGCTTTTAAAAAATTTATAAAAAGCTTTTTTTACTTAATTCTTTCTTGGGACACAAAATGGCACGTAGACAAGTAGAAGAAAACAATTATTACTAACGTACAGAACAGCTGGCCATCAGACAAAATGACAATTACATGAAAACAACTGTGAACACTGTAACTAGAAACGTGAAGAACATGTCACATGATTATATTTAGTCAGAGTATATTCCCTTGGTAACAACCAGGTAGAATATTTGTACCTGAAAGTACAGAGAGACCCAGTGAAAAGAAAAGTTAGAAAGTAAAGTAAGTTATGTAGACTTAAGTCAAAGGGGTAAGCCAGCTAGTTTTAGTAGGAAACGTTTTAGGGAGAAAGCATAATTGTTTCTTGAATCTTATGTGTGAAGTTCACAAGCAAGTCAGCAGGCAGCCCAGGCATTTGGAGAGGTCTGTGCCCAGGGAGGCAGAGGGGGAAGACAGAGCAGAACAGCCCCTCGAAACACATGTGTGACTACAGGCATCATTTTAGGCTCTAGAGAAACCATTTAGGAGTCTGCTCATTAAACTTAGACCACTTTCAGGGATGTATCTCAAGGGTGAATGGGGGTGGGGCTCACAAACTGAAATTGGTCCCAAATCAGCTGTGAGGAAAAGAGGAGCTCCTATACTGGAGAAACTAACATCTTGGCTGTTTGTAGAGTTCTCAGAGCAGGAAGTCTGGCCAGGAAGGAAGACTGTAGGCACAAACAGTCTCAGCTGCCTGTCCTACTCCCCCTGCTGTGAAAAGAAAACTAAAAGGACAGCAGGCACAAAAGTGGCAGAGGCAAGGACTGAGGGCAGTGCCAGCAGAGGGAAGGGAGGGTGAAGAGAGGGATAAGGGGGTTCTTTGAGTGTGAAGGGAGCTCCTAGGAGGAAGGAAAGCAGCCTACTCTTACAGAGGGGCTGAAAGGAACTCTTCAGCTTGCAGGGCCACTTGGGTGGTCATCACAAACATCACTAGTCCACAGGCAGCACAGAGACAAAGGAAGAACCACCCCCTCCCATGCCTTGTCTGTGCACTGTGTGAAGCTGTAAAGGTACTGGGTTTTAGGCAGCTGACTGTCATGGGGGAGCTAAGAAGGCTGGTGAGCCAAACAGGTGCAGAGGAAAGGGATAGCGGAGACATGTGTCGCAATCCAGTTTCCCTTCCTGAGCAGTACAGTGCTGGGATAGGAAAGGCTCCGCCAGAGCGGCATTGTCTCAGTACTCCTCAAGCAGTTGTTTCTGGCACCAAACATTAGTTTGTGAGGAGGAGGGAGCGGAAAGGGGGCTCAAAAGAACAGTGCTGAGTCAGATTGCCCTTGGGCCAAGAGCTTTATTAACACCAGCAGGCAAACAGGCAGCACAGCAGGACAGGGGTCTGAAGGAAGTCCTCCAGCCCAACCAGACAAGGTGTCTGCTTTTGAAGGTTGCCCAGAGCTGGGGAGGGAAGCAAGCTTAGTTACTATATGGATCAGTGCTGTGACCACAGTCAAGCTGCCTCTGATTCCCAGGTGGTAGAAAGGCCAGAGGGTTTGGCCTTTCATGGGAGCTGTACTCAGACAAAGCCTATAGGGACTGTGTATGGCTTATCAGTTTTCAAAAGCACTGTGAGGAGAGAGACCTAAGGGGCTGGGTGGAGCCAGATCCAGGACCCTCTTCCTAGAGTTCTGGGAGGGTCTGGGTTCTAAAACCATGCCTAAGGCCCTGGGTTTGATCCCCAGCACCTAAAAAATAAAATGGTTATTTGAGATTTAATTATAATTTTATGTGATTTAGTAATAATATTTTCTTTTTGTTTATTTGTTAACTTAGCAGTTTTCCAGGCATGGATATACCACAACTCATTTCTCCATTCACAAGTTAAAAGACTTGGATTGGTTTCATTTTGAAGATAATGAATTAAAGTTACTATCATTATCTGACTATAAGTTTTTTAATAAGACCATGATTTCATGTCTCTTAGATAATTGCCTTTTCTAAGAGCATTAGTGTGGCCTATCTGGCTTGCAGTGAAGTGCATTTAACTTTAATCAGACCTTGACAAGCTCTTTATCCAAGTAGTTGTGGTGCTATCTACTTGACACCAGCAGTCACCTCTTTCTTTACCATCAACTAGTATTATCCTTCTTTTTAATTTTCTTTCTAAATTTTTTCACCATTATAGTGATCATGTGGTGATATTTCATTGTGATCATTTTATTAGCCATGTAAGCACATTAACTTGATGTTTAGGAAGTACACATTTAATAAAAGGAAGTGTTAGGGTCCGTGACTCGGTGAGTCTCTTCTGGAGAACAAATGCATGAGTATGGAGATGCAAAAATCAAGCAGAGTTTTACTAAACCAGCTAGCTGGGGCCGATCGTCCTTCCAGGACACGCAGGTCTGGTTAGAGCGATCGACCCTGAGACAATTTTAGGTAAAGATTATATAGGCTTCCACAACC
>NW_008351881.1:1019266-1030511 GCF_000622305.1 Nannospalax galili | reverse complement strand
GGGGAGAGATGGTTGGTATGTGCCTGGTACGACTCTTTCTTGTTATCTTGTGTAAGCAGACATGTCTACATGACATGACACAGAACAGGTCAGGCTCTGGGGGCTGTAGCACTTTGCCTCTATCTCCGGATGCCTGTGTCTCCAGTTGAGTTAATTGGTTACAAGCAGTAAATTTAAACAAGTAAATTCAAGCAGTAAATTCAAACAAGCAGTATATTCAAAGAAGCAGTAAATTCCCCTTTCCCTAACAGAAGAGATTTGACTTTTTATGAAATCTCTCTAAATATAACACTGAATCGATTTTCCTACTCAGCTCGTGAAAATATGAAAATGGCCTTTCGTACCTGAAGCATTGTAAAATACAAGTATGTCTGCCCTGTGCTTTCCACATCTTATTTCCATGTTTTTGCAAAGCCCACTGCTTCGGTTCGATTAGCTATGCCCTGATCCCCTCCTGTGAAAGAAGAATCTCTGGTATCCTCTGTGTCAGAATAATCTGTATACTTTCTTGCATTAAAATGTAGGCTATTTGGCTTACATGGAAATTTTCAGACCTGTCATAAGCATGGAAAATTATGAAAATCAAATAACAGCTAAATTTCAAAATTATCAATACAGTGCCAATATTTTGCTCTTAATACCAATTTGGGTGGTGTTCTGGTTTGGTTTCTGTTGCTATAATAAAACACTAATAAAAAGCAACTTGAGGGAGGAAAAGTTTTTATTTGGTTTACGGCTTATAGTCCATCACCAAGGGAAGCCAAGACAGGAACTCAAGGCAGGAGCATGGAGACAGGACAGGACTCAAAGACCATGCAGGAATGCTACTTCCTGGCTTGTTCCCTCTGGCTTGTTCCATCTGGCTTCCTCAGATACCTTCTTATATAGCCCAGGCCCACCTGCCTAGGGATGATACTGCCCACAGTGGGCTGAGCCCTCCTACCTCAATTACCTGGTAAGAAAACTGTCTCACAAACATGTCCACAGGCCAATCTGATGGATGTAAGTTTTCAATTGAGGTTCCCTCCTCCCAAGTGACTAGATTTGTGTCTAGTTGACAGCTAAAGCTAACTATGACAGGTAGCAAGGGAAATTTAATCCTTTTACAGTATATTTCAGATAGCATATCACTTCAGTCACAAATACTGTAAAACAGATAAGGATTTTTAACATGACATAAGGTATAACTGCAGGTAGTAAAATAATTATTTAAATCCTCTAATTCCCAATACACATTCAAATTTCATTGTCTAAAATGTTGCATTTCTCTGTTATCTCTCTTACATTTTCCCTTTTTAAAAATTCCAGGAGTCTATCAAAGCAATGTCCGTGCAGAAGCCTCTCATCCATGTTCCTGGTTTCAAGGAACAGGCTTCTCTGCCCCTTTGTTCTTTTATCCTCACTCGCTTTAACTAACTACAGTTAGGAGATGAGGGAATATTTGAAAATTCTACCAACTACTGTCATTTTCTTCCCAAATGTTGCAGGAGCTACACAGAGGATAAAATCTAAATGGTAAATTCTGGTGTTCCACAGCTTAACAAAAATCAGGACTATCTTCCTAAACTTGTCTCAGTCAGCACGAATCCTTTACTGCTGCTTACTAGTTCCACCTTCTGCCTTGCCTTCCCTCTGGAATTTCTTCATACAACACAGATGATATGTGTCTTTGGAAGCCGATGGCCACCTTATCTTTCCCGAGTTCCCATTCTTGACAGAATCCTTTCCTGCTCTCCAGGATGGTCCTGCCACCACCAGCTTGCTGCAGTTTCAGAGCCCATCTACAGTTATTGGCCACTTAATTACCCCATGCTCTCAAGTTCCCTCTTCTGTTTCCCTCCTTTATTTGAATAACTGTCCTATTGATCTCAGTAACTTGCTAGATTAAAAAAATCTCTTGATTAAATAAACCAAACAAAAGAAACCTGTTGCCCCTGGCATCTAAGCCTGCCAAGCTCAGCACTAAACAAGGCATGATCAGAGGAACTCTCCACAGACCTGCTGTTGACCTTAAAGAACTAAATAAACCAATCACATCATATTGTGAAAATCTGATTATTCTGTCCCTTCCAAGTCATTCTTACCTTGTAGAATTTCAGTCAACTTGCAAACGGAAGCAACTTATTTAAAACAATAGGTAAGTTGGTTGCTTGAAGGAGTCTGTTATTTCTGGAGCAGAGATTCCCATTCTCAATAAAGTTTTCCCAGGCTGGAGAGCTGGCTCAGCATTTAAGAGCACTGGCTCCTCTTGTAGAGGACTAGATTTGGTTCCCAGCACCCACATGGTGACTAGCAACCATCCAAAATTCCAGTTTCAAGGGAATCCAACATCCTCTTCTGATCTCTGGGGACATTGCATGACATGGGTGCACTTACATGCAAACAATACACTCATACACATATAATGAAAATAATAAATAAAATGTCCCAATCTGGTCCTAAGCAGGACAACCTCAAATTCTTTGAATTCCTATAAGCATTGCTCATACCATGATTTGTGACAACACTTTCCTGAATCTGTCCACATTCTCCAGTACAGGAGTTGCTCACAGGATTAGGGGCATACAGTGGTGACTCCTCTGTGTCCTTTGCTCTTTGCATCCCTTGCAATGGGCTCTTCTGTTTTCATCTGCCCCATCCATCCTGTAGCATTGCTACTAGCTATGCTAGATGAACTATTGTCTTTCACTTTGGGTCCCCTACATGTGACACATTGCAAGCACTTGATAAACATGTGATCCACATTGAAAAGAGGCTTTGCTAAAAAAAAAAATTCTGGAAGTATGCAGTAAAATAGATCAGAAAGAGTAGTGAAATGTATTTGATTCAAGTACATCATTGCATTCCATTCCATTAGCGATTTGATTATTTAACCACTAATGTTCAAGTTATGTGTATTCCGTACACAGAGTAACAACTTAAAACTGTCAAGGAAAAATTAAAATGAAGTAGCATTATAGGAGCACTTCAGACCAAGCTGGGTGTCCACTGATGGGTCACAGCACAGTGTCTGCAGCTCTGCCTTCAAGCGGGGCAGCAGCACAGCCACACCAGGCAGGAGCTGGCCACTGAAACTCTGCCTCCTGCCGAACCTGCTAGGCAGACCCCATCTCCTAAATTTCCAGAGTCGAAACCACATCCAGGCTCTGTCTTACAAGGTAGCTTAGCTTTGCCAACATTGATCAAACTTCCTAACAGATGATAAAAATTCCAACCACTTCGTGATTTAAAGTCAGAATACAGCCACCATTTCATAAAATTTGAGAGCTCATTTTCAAGATTGATTGAATCCATTTTCCTATACTGTTAGTCTGATCAGCCCCAAATAAATGTTATTTTATTCTTTTCTACATCAACAAAACAAATGATTTTTTTAGTACAACGATTAATATGAAAGCAGTACACCAATTGGGCAGAACACCAGACTCAATATTCACGTTTTCAGGCTGTGATAATAGTAATAACTTTAGCCTGGGATTTAGCTCAGTAGTAGGGTGCTTACTTAGCTCCCTCCAGGCCCTAGATTCAATCCCTAGCTGTCCCCCCCAAAGAAAAAAATTAAAAATAATAAAACGGGAAAAGAATAAGCAGCTTTCTTTGGAAACATAGAGCTGTCAGCCCTCACTCTCTACCTAGGGCACTTTCCTAAGGCATAAAATCTAATTCTTTCTCTGAAAACAATCGATGTGAGATTGCCTAAGACTCTTTCTGCAAACATAGCCAGTCGAGAACTTAAAAAATAAAATAACCTTCAGGAGGAAGAAACTATGCATCTCATTGCTTGTAATCAGACTACCACCAGTCTCCCAAGAATCACTATAGGAATGTACACTTAAAAATAGCCTTGTAGGATCATATGAGCAGGGTCCCTGGAGCTTGTAGGACTCTATTTCCATATGCTCATGCACCTCCTCCCTGGTTTTTACAGTCTTTCTACCCCATCTTCTGCAATGGTCCCTGAACCCCAGGTGGGTGAAGTTTAATATAGAAATCCTGTCCAAGGACCAGTATTCTGTACTCTTAATCACTACACTTTGGCCATTTGTGACCTTTTGTGTTCCTGGGCCTCTGTTGCATGAGGGAGCTTCATTAATGAGAATTGATGTCTTCTTTACCCCTTGTTCTACAGAATACGGTAATTATTGTCTTCTTTACCCCTTGTTCTATGTTCTGTGAGCCTTAGGTGTAGAGGTTTCATTGTAGATGTATCAATTAGAATATGGTAATTCATAGACAATGTCTGTGTGTGACCAGTTGTGGTACTCTGTAATATTCTCCATTTGGTGCAAAAGAAGCTTCATTGATGAGTGGTGCCTGAGATATTTGTCTGTAAATATAAGGATCCATATTTATACATAGTAAGAAATTACATTAGTCTAGGGATGTGACCTCCAGCTTGGGGGTTTTCTCTAAGATCTATGACTTCTCCTGACACGGTATTTGGCTATACTTATGGTACCACACATGAGTTTCCTCCCATTGCGTGGACTTTAAGTCCAATTAAGTAGCTGTTGATTGCCCCCAAGATTAAAGTGCCACTACTGCACCAATGTCATATGCTGTGCAGGTCATTGATGTGGTTATTTGGTCTTGAAGTTGGTGTTGCACCATTAGTTGATGCTCTCCCTTAGCAGCTTATAGAGTGCTCTCTAAAGCTGTGAGAGCTAGCCTTCAGGGGAAGTGGCTTCCAGGTCAGTTCCAACTCCACTGCTCCAAATCCTGTGTCTGAAGCATCTTCTTTCTTCACAAGTAGGGTCTTACCTTCAAGTTCTAGGAGGCAATCAAGGGCTGTGGCAAAAGCCCATGTAATTTGGGGAGTCTCTTGGACTACCCCAGCCAACAATGCAAAGGAAGGTTTCTCCTGTCTGGCACTGTTTCTTGTTGTGTAGCCTTTAGCTATACACATGGACTCATGTAGAGATAGTGTTTGTGTAACTCGTCATTAGGTTGTTGGTCTAAGATGAATTCTTCTATTATTTTATTTTATTTTATTTTTTTACTAGCTAGGCATTGTTTATTTTCTCTCTGTCTCTCTGTCTCTCTGTGTCTCTGACTCTCTCTGTCTCTCCTTGTGTAACCCTTGCACCATGATTTCCCCATTTAAAGTACAGCAATGGTGTCAGCATGCACAGGACCCATGCAAATTCAAACAGACAAAAAAAAAAAAAAACAAAACAGCATAGAACTAGGGAAAAGGACAACTGACCCCCGACCCCCATCACAACTGAAGAAATATTGGCAACTGATTACTACTGGGTGAGGAACAGCTGATCTTCCTAAAGCAACAGACTCTAGATAGGCTGACTAGACCTCTTGTACTGCCGGACATCACTAACTTGACACAATAGGCCTTAAGATAAATGACAGAATGCATGAATTCCAGTGGGGGGAAGGGGCGGCTATGGGAGGGTGCCAGTGGGGAAGGTGGTATAAAGATCATTAGGATTGATTGAGATGCTCTCTATGAAATACACAAAAATTCAATAAAAAAGAAGCAAATTCTGCAAGTAAAACTGTAAAAAAAAAAAAAAGCCTTGTACCCTGCTGAAAACTTACCTTGCAAATGGCTGTCCTTTTTTGCCCTCTGACAGCATCTTGCATCAGAGTTTCATTTGAATCATGGCATAGTTTAGGTAACTGTCTAGCCAGAACCAGGTAGTAAAAACCTACAATAAGCTTTTGAACAATGGTCTGATGCAGAATTCTAAACCAGAGCAATACTCCAAAGGCATGGGAACATGGGCTCATTAGATGATTCTAATACTCCACATATCCTGAGTTCCTATGACATCACATACACAAAAGAAAAAAATCACATCCAGTGTAGTGAAATCACCAAACCTCTGATATCAGTCAGAGGTGAAAACAGAAAAGCGGATCCTGTGGTCATAACCTCTCTAAGTTAAGGCTTCACCACCACTACCCAGCTGTGAAGAGTTCTAATTAGGGTTTCAAAGTGTTAACTGACTTCCAGTCTACTCTCCAGCCTCAGCTCCGGGACACAGGGATGCACACTAACTCTCAGCAAATGCATAGCACACTGCCTTGTCATTATTCTGATATGACTCACAGACAAGATGACAAGCTGAATTCTGCAGACATGGAAAGTCTCCCTCAGAAGAATCTGTCCCAGTTTCCTTGCAATTACCACAGTTTGATATGCCAGTGCTTGACCTTTCAGAGTGCTTCTTTTCTCACCATGCTGAGTTAAAGAAATATTTCTACCAGCAAATCAGACTGTTGTAATAGTAGCACTGGATATCAGATTCCATTTGATGACCAAACACAAAGACTATTCATTAGACAGGCATAATGGTAAAATGAAGAAGACCTTGAGTGGTGCATTGCCACCCTGCTCCTGGCATGCTGCCTGTAACCTTAGTACATCAAGGATGAACCAGGACAGGCAAGTGGAAAGCAGCCTTGGCTAAGAAATGAGCTCAAGGCCAGCCTATGAGACCCTGTCTCAAAGTAGATAAATAATCCTACTTATCTTCTCTCTCTCAAACCCTTTTCAAACCATACTTTACGACTTTGACCAACCACTGTGAATCCTACCACCCTAGGTTGACTATTACAAATGCTTTTTTATTGTAAAAGTAACCTTAAAATATAATGTTCAGTCCTAGGCATTGCTAATTTCTTTGAAAGTGCTCTAACAAATTAAGGATTAATAAATGAATTTAATTAAGAACTTTTCTGAATTAAGATATATAGGCAGATTTCAAAAATCACTATTATGAACTAGAAAATATACAGTTGGCTACTTAAAAATACTATTGATTTGATGAACAGGAAAAAAATTACCTTCTAATTAAAATTACCCTAATGAGCATATTGCCCTGAACTAATGAGTTACTCTAAAGCCTTTCAATTAGAAAAAAAAATCAAATTATGTTCAAAAACAGTTATACCCAACCATTTCATAGAACAGTCTAAGTCTAAGGCTCTTGTCACCTGTGTTCTTTATCTTGCTACTGCAGAAAGTAACTAGGAATGGAAAGCTCATTCATCCTTCACACCAGACTGTGCATGCCAGATGGCAGCCAAGGGCTGAACACCATCTGTAGATTAAGATGAAAGAATATTAGACAGTTTAGGCTATCCATTCAAATAGTAATGGAACACCAACTAGGTTCTGGACACTGTTGTAAGCACTTTCCATAATTTCAACACACCCTCTTCTGTCCTCTACAGGCACCAACACACAAGTGCCCATACACATACATGCACACACACATAAAGCAAAATAAATCTTTAAAACATACAATTTAAAAATAAAAAACTCACAGGCCAACTGAGTTTGCTGCAGGTTGTAAGCTGACACTCTTCCTATATCTGGACCTGTTTGAAGTATTCTCTTGAAGAGTTTTTTGCAATGTTAAGTTTGTTTAACAAACAATATCTTCATAAATAATTTATTTTTAAATACAAGTCTGGTCGGGTGTGGTGGTGCACGCCTTTAATCCCAGTACTCGGGAGGCAGAGGCAGGCAGATCTTTGTGAGTTCAAGGCCAGCCTGGTCTACATAGTGAGTTCCAGGACAACTGGGGCTACAGGGAGGCCCTGTCTCAAAAAGATCAGAAAAAAAAAAACAAAAAAAAAAACTGCAAGTCTAAGCTTGTACATGTTATCCCAAATTCTGAATGAACAAGATATAAGCTAGTATAGTTCGTGTATGTGTTTGTGCGCTTGTGCGCATGCAGATCGGAAGTCTTTCGGAAACTAGAGCTCACCAGTTGGCCTGCCGGCCAGCTCTAGACTCCTACCTGTCTCCTACCTGTCTCTCACAGATGCTGGGACTGCAGGCATTGCCACCACTCCCAGTTTCTCTGTGCACACTGGGGATCCAAACCCAGGTCCCCTGACTGTACATCCGACATTTTACAGACTGAGCCGTCTCCCAAGCCCTGAATAATTCTTTTTTTGTTGATTTGTTTTTGACATGATCCCCCTCATCCCAGACTTCCTGGATGTCCCTCTGTGAACCAGGCTGACCTCAGTCTCACAGAGATCCACCTGCCTCAGCTCCCAATGGCTGGGATTAAAGACATGTACCACCACTCCTGGCGACCAATAATATTTTTGAGTAAGTTGCTTTTCATTTTAGCCACTATACAATAATTTAGCCTCATAATTTTATAGATAAAGAAATTTAGATGTGATATACAGTGTCAGTGTGGAGACTGATTCATAATATTCACTAATGTTAATTATGAAATCCATCAAAATATTAATTTTAAAACTTGTAGGGATAGTCTTACATTAAAGAAGAAATTGAACCCAGCTTTCTCTATTTCAGTCAGAATGCAATAATTCTCATTAATTCATACCGGTTTCTTTCTGAATTCATACCCCTAAGGAATGACTTCACATCTTGGAACAATTCAGCATAGAAATAAAAAAAAAATTGGTGTCATCTTGTCTTGAGAAAAAAGACACGATAAATGTCCAATTAGAGACACAAAACAAGCAGAGGAAAACATAGTGAAGGAGACAGAGAAAATTCAGTGTTTTCCATACAGTGTGTGGACGAGAGCTCGAAAACAACTTCTACAATGTTAATGAAAATGAATGGATTGCATTGTCAAGGCATTTCCATGTAAATTAATACAAGATATTTATTTTTGGAATTAAGACTCATCACAAAAGGATATGCTACAGCCTGTTTTTATCTCCAGTAGCGTAAAATTCCAAGTCACACCAACAAACTGTCATTAAATCAAGCATTTTATTAGCTGATCCCAAATAATGAACTCTAATCAAAGATACCACCTATAGTTTTGATTATAAAAGCTATGATTTCTATTTTTTTCTAAAGAAAAGTAGCTGTAATGGAGGTGATTTCAACAGTCAATAGAAAAATTTTAAAACATACTAATTGGTCTCGATATTTATTTAACATATTAACTATAACGAGGCAGGGGCAACGGCAGGTTAATCATCTTATTTAAATACTAAATTGCCCGCAGTATAGTTTCTTATTCCTTTGCCCAACCATCTTTGGTCCAGGACAGGAGTGTGGTTTGTACTGTTGATTCTTTCAGTGTTGATGACAACTACAGCCTTGATAGGGTTTCTTTCTTGGATGCATTATACCTGTGCCATTATTTTTTTGTTGGTGCCTGTGTCTGTGTGGGTGGTCCATGCACAGGTTTGCCTACCTGGAGGTCAGAGAAGGACATCAGGTGTCCTGCTTGACCACTCTCCACTTACTCCTTTGAGACAGTCTCTCTCACTGAACCTGGTGCTAGACCTGCAGCCAACAAGCCCAAGCTATCCTCCTCTCTTCACCCCTATCAAACTAGGGACACAGGCATGCAGCCAGATGTGGTTTCTTGTTATGCAGGTGCTAGGGGTTTCAGCTCATGTCCTCATCCTTGGGCAGCAAGTGCTATTCCACTGAACCATTTCCCTAGTCCCCAACCTCTGTACTATCCTTGAAAAGAGTGCACATTTCTACCCCCAAACCAGTTCACCTTCAGTTCTCTGTCCTTCTCCACAGTACTTTTCATCTTGAGCATTTAGACTTTCCCTATTGACTTCCACCAATACACCCCAGACTGGATGACCCATCTGAGACAGCAGTCACTGTTTCCAGACACTTTCAATGTATTCACATAGCCACCTACATGTTATCAGAAACTTGTGATCACCACATGTTATTGGGGAAACGGGTTCTTTCAAAGGTTCTTAGTCTCATCAATTTAAAATTTAGGAGCAGACTCGGAAGGAAGCTTGAGAACACTTTTATTACACTTAAAGAGGCAAACCATAGGGTGGTCAAGTTGTGAATCTTGGCAGCTGCCTGGAAGAGAGAACTGCAGAAGAGGAAGAAATATGTGTTGTTTGTAAGCAGCCAAGTGGCAAAAGTGGGCAGCAGCTTCAGAGAAAGCCTGAGGAAGCCGGGAGTGTCAGGGGGAACATGCCTAGGATTTAGGGAAAGAGATACAAAGAACAAAAATAAAAAGTTATGCTTTCCTTGAACAGTGCAGAAATGCAAACAGGCTTGGCAAAGCCACACAGCAGTGGGTCATGAGCAACTGGGAAAGTAATTTCTAGGAAGGACAAGTAGCTTAACCAATTAAGGGCATAATTAATGGTCCCATCTCCTCAGCACATCTCCAGGGGAATCAGATTTCCTGAGGGGTGGATTCCTGACCAGTGTGTTACCAGGGACAAAGGAGGTGGGACCTGGCATTGATAAGGAGGGACAGTTCCATCCTCACTGATCGCCAAGCCTCCTAATTTCTAAATAGCTACATAATGTAATCAGTCATCTGAAGTCCTGTCTGCTATATCCTTCAAGACATTGTTTTGGTTGGGACACGACCTGCACCATCCACCTGATATACTTTCACCTGAGCAGTTTTTCTGACATACTTCATGTGTAGAATGACTGCAACAATCAGCATGCAACTGTATGTGCCACGAGTCCAAGGCAGGTAAACAGATCTGTGCATAAGGCCTGCAATACTCACACACTAGCATAGAAGGTTTATGTTGGCATTGGCATCAAATATAAGATCACAAATATTCTGAAGTTCTTCTCTGCAAATGGTTACAAGTACTTAGTATCTTCATATTTTTCTCTCAGAAATAGTTGAGGAAAACTAAGAGAAAATACACCAGAATAGTAATTGTTGTATCATGTGCTGCAGTGCATACTCCTGGGAATATTTACAGTACAGGTGCTGTTAATAAAACCTAAGTCCTCAGTTCTGCTCAGCAGAGGCCAATTTACCAAAGTTTGTTCTCTTCCCATCATGCAGATCTCACCACACATTTAAATGCACCTTCAATCATGGACAATCATCTCAGGTCTTGTAACATATAATCTAGTAGCACTCTTGGCCAAGTGATTCATGAGAAATATTGTCTCCTGAAGTGTCTTTCTAATAAGGAATGCACTTGAAACTAAAGTACTGTTTAGCAAGGTCTATAAGTGCATGACCTCTAGCAATGTCTTGTCCTTCTAAGAGATTTGTTTATTAGAGATGACTTAGGGGGTTACCAATAACAAATATCAACCAGCAAGCCAACAATATAAAAGAGAAGCAATGTTAATACCTATAATACATATAAAAATATTCATCAATTTAGACATCAGAAATAGGAAATTTTTCAAATAATATTTTAATTTCAAATATAAAAATAAACTTAATAACTTTAGGTTCCCCGAGTTGACACTCTCAGTATCTGCTGGTAGAAATAAGATCATTTGCTGTTAGTGTACAACAGTATT
>NW_008351881.1:967974-1019241 GCF_000622305.1 Nannospalax galili | reverse complement strand
TAAATTGTACTTGTGAAGACAAACGGTGTGTGTGCAAGTGTGTGCGAGTGTGTGTGTGTGTGTGTGTGTGTGTGTGTGTGTGTGTGTTATGAATTTTCTAGTTGCTGTGGTTTGAACATAAAATATCTACCACGGACTCATGTGTGTGAACCCTTGTATACCAGATGGTTGCACTGTTCAGGAGGCTGTAGTTCTTTTATGCAGTGAAGCATAGTTAGAAGAGTCACTGGACAGCAGACTTGAAGGTCTATATCTGACTCTCCTTCCTGCTCTCTCTTTCCTTGTCTGTCAAGATGTGAGCAAATGTACGATGACTAATCTTGGTTGTTAACTTGACACACCTGGAGAGAGGGAACCACAGTTGAAGAATTTCCTGTCAGAGTAGCCTGTGGGCATGTCTGTGTGGCATCTTCTTGATTTTTTAACTGATCTAGGAAGGCCCAGCCCACTGTAGGTAGTGCAATCACAAGGTCAGTTCACCTGGGTGGTGTAGAAAGGGAGGCTTGCTGAATGTCGCAGCACTGCCTGTGGCTTCTGCTTCAAGCTCCCACCTTGACTTACTCAGTGATAGGCCGTAACCCATGAAATGATATGAATGCATCCCCCCCACACACACAAGTGACTCTTGATCATGGTGCTTATCACAGCAACAGAAAGGTGACGTAGAACAAAATGACTCCAAGCTCCTGCTACCACAGGTAAGCTGCTACTCTGCCACCATCTTTGGTTTGGATTTATGTCATTTCAAATCATAAACCAAAATAAGTCCTCCTCCCCGCCTTTTTTTCTTTCATGTATTTTAGAATAGCTATCACAAATACAGAAAATTGGTACCAAGAAGTGGGATCATTGCTGTGAAGACCTGATCATATGGTTCTTAGCTAGAAAACACTTTGGAAATGGAGGCTAGTGAAACCCTAGAGCATTATATGCAGAGATTAACTAGCCATTCTGGAAGCAGAAAGGAAGACTGAATATTAATAAACACCTAACAGTGGGCTTTGCAGACTGCTTTCAGCCATGGTCCACCCCATCTTGTTCTTTGTCATGGACGGCAAGATCTTGGCTTGTATCTCCTTCAAGCTGTTTGCAGACAAAGTTCCAAAGATAGCACACAAGTTTCATGCTCTGAACACTGGAGAAAACCACTTTGGTCATAAGGGTTTCCCCATTCACAGAATTACTCCAGGACTCACATGCCAGGGTGTGACTTCATATACCGTAAAGATACTGGTGGCAAGGCCATCAATAGGAAGAAGTGTGAGGATGAGAACTTCATCCTGAAGCATACTGGTCCTGGCATCTTGTCCATGGAAAACGGTGGACCAAGCACAGATGGTTCCCAGTTTCTCATGTCACTGCCAAGAATGAGGTGGTTGGATAGCGACAAGTGGTTGTTGGGATGGAAAAGATGTCATGAGCATCCTGGACGCCATGGAGACTTTGGGTCCTGGAATGACAAGACCTTAAGCAAGAATGTCACCATTGCCAACTGTGGACAACTCTAATGCTTTTGTTTTGTGTGCATCTTAACCACCAGACTGTTCTTTGTGTAGCTAGGGTGACCAACTCTACACTCCATCTGTTTAAAAATGCCCTAGATTTTCTTCTCTCGCTGAAGTTCCTTGGGTCTCATATTTTCATCATTTCCCTCCAAGTCTGGTTGCATTGCAGAGTTGCATTTATAATTATAAATCAAAAACTAAATAAGAAAGAAATATAACAATGAAGGAAGGGTTCATGAGGTTTCAGAGGAGAGTAAGGACTCTATGAAGTATTGAACTACTTGGTACATTCTGATAAAGCATCAGGCTATGTTCTGCCTTTGTCCTTGGAATGTAACTAAGACTGAACTTAAAAGCAATGGACTAAGTTCTTTGGGGAAGAAAGTTCAGACAACATAATTGCCATGCTGTGGCCTGGTTACACAATGCTGCTCTTACCCATGTTTAAGATAACAGAAAGGTGTGAGAATATGATGGAGTTTGATGGAGAAAGGAAATGCAGTTAATGTTGTAGATGAGATGGCACAATGGATTTGGGTAGACAAGTCTGGTTAGAACAGAGCTGATACAATTGTTAAAGACATTACAGATACTAAGAAGGGGTGACTGGAGAGGTAGCTGAACAGTTTTGAGCTCATATGGCTCTTACAGAAGACTTGAGTTTGGTTCCCAGCACCCATGTCAGAAAGCTCCCAACAGCCTCTACCTCCAGCTCCAGGGGATCTGATGCCTTCTTCTGACCTCCACTGACACCTGCACTCACGTGCGTGCCTATATCCACACATGGACACATATAATTTTAAATAACTTAAATCTTTAAATGCATACAAAAGAAACAGAAGTTGACACAGGTGCCTTGAAGGCAGGACCCCATGAAGAGCTCCAGGGTGTAACTGCAAAATCATTTCAAAAATGTTCATTGGAAGTTTCTGAACAAAGAGAGCCTCCAGGGAATCCTGTACCACTAAGGCCACATGGAAATGTTTCCCCAGGTTTGATGAAGCAGAAAGCCACAGATCCTTCTACAAGTTTGATTCAAGAGGCTGGTTTGGCAGTGGCTAGTCCTTTACAGGTCAGGTCACAGGAAGTGATCATGTCTCTGGGGGTCCCTCAGGAAGTCCATTGTGAATCTCAGCTCCATCCCTGGGTATTTTGCTCTGGCATCAGGCATACTACTTGCAGACTCTCACTCCTGCCAAGTTTCCACTTTGCTGGGTGCTGCTGGGCTCTGCTGTAAAGGCTTTGCCCTGCATTCTAGAGGTATTTCCTGTTTCAGCATTTGGTTCCATGACCGCTCCTATGGTTCCATCCAGTGTCAAGCAGAGAGGGTTTTCTGGTTTTTCCTCTCCCTTTGTTACGGGTGCATGAAACTTCTGTCTCCTTTCCTCACTCTTTCTCTGTCACTGAGAACACTGCTGATTTATAAGACTCTCTGTCTTAAACTGGTCAACCCCTTTCAGTAGCAGGGGGGAGCTCCCCAAACCTGCCAATCCATCCTGGACAGACTCTACTTTTTTCCTGTTCTGCTTTATAACATGTATTTTATTTTGCTATGAAGCTAGAGGTTGTTAGCCATTACCAACCTCTTCTGTTCGCTGTTATCCAAATTTCTTCAGTTTGTTCCCTGGAGCTCTAACCTGTGCACACAGAACCTCACAAAGTCATTTTAAAAGTATGCAATAATTACACAGCTTAGTCCTTGTAAAACTGCATTTAGAGTTTCTTTCCAGGCTCTCACTAACATACCCAAAATTGTGTTTTGTAATTTAGATGGTTCATGGTTAGAAGAGTCATTACAACTAATATTTAATGGAAAAATAGAACAAAAGAAATAATTGAAAGAGCAAAACAAAAAATTATCTTTTGACTTATGAGAGATAAAAAATTTTGATTTTCAGATCATATATTTTTTCCTTTTTTTTTAATGTGTGCGAGTGTATTGCTTGAATGTATGTGAGTTCACCCCATCATGCAATGCAATAAAGGTCAGAAGAAGGTGTCGGATTCCCCTGGAATTGGAGTTAAGGACAGTTCTTAGTCACCATGTGGGTACTGAGTATCAAACCCAGGTCCTCTGCAAGAGCAGCCAGTGCTCTTAACCATCTCTCCAGTCTGCAGGTCATATTTCTTTAAGAAGCTATTCTTAGCAGTATTTGTTTAAAATAGACACTAGATAATTTTTATCAATTTCAGGATACAGGAATACTATATATTGCTCAAGAAAAGAAAATTTAATCAAAGCCTACATTACATTGATACATATTTTAAATGAAATTTTAGTATAGCAATTAAGAATATGGACTGGAAACAGACTGGTGGGAAACATCACCCAGCCTCACCTCCTGACACCTGTAGAAGCTTGAGCAAGTTGCTCAGCCATGTGGAACATAGGGTGGTTGGAAGGGAATAGTAGTATTTCAACACGTCACAAGCTGGGAAGGGCTCACAGGCAGTTCACATGAATGATACCTGTGACTGCTATTTGCTATTATAACCTGTAATTGTATATGTTGCTCAATTACTAGATGATTTATTAAAGGTTAAGTATCAGAGTCTCTTTCAAAATAAGTTGTAATTTCACTGTAGGATATGAGATTTTTTTTATAAATATTGAATAAAACATCCAATCATCTAGTATTTATGAACATCCATTTGCATATGTATACATATGTTTAATATATTCTTATATGGAAGGGAGTTGCTGTTTGAATAACTTTTAAAAAGTCTAAATAGCATCCATCTCAATCCTAGTCTTTTAAAAGCAAATATGCCAATGTTTACCATTTACATTTCTGATTATACATGAAAAAAAGTCTCTCTACTGAGGGATTATTTTTTCTTTTAGCCTATTGAGCCTGAGGAGAGGTTTGCATTAAATGGGCTAAAAGTGCATTTTTTATCCAACTTGATTCAATTATTCCAAAAGCCCAAATAAAATAAGTCCTGAGTAAATAGTGTTGAAAACACAGAATCTGGGGATGGAGAGATGGCTCAGTGGTTAAGAGCACTGACTGCTCTTGCAGAGGACCTGGGTTCATTTCCCAGCACCCACATGGTGGCTACAAACTGTCCTTAACTCCAGTTCCAGGGGAATCCGAAGCCCTCTTCTGACCTCTGTAGCATTGCACAACACAGGTGCACTCACATACATGTAGGCAGTACACTCATACATATAAAATAAAAAAATAAATAATAAAATATTACAAAAAGAGAAAATCAGAATCATCAAATGAGTGGATTGATATATCCCACAAGAAAAAAGTCTCCAGTTTAAAAAACTTAGAGGATTTTTTGTAATATGTATCCTAGAGCTATGATTTGTAAAATAGTGATTTTTGGACACATTCTTCTCTTAGACAAAATTCCCAAACTACACCATAGATACAGGGCCACTAAAGGAAGGACTAAGACAAAGTTGAAAAGAGAGCAAAGTCAAGGGTGAAGGTGACTTCAGCAGAGAGAGCACAAGGTTGATTTGCTAACTTCCCGAGTTTATTTATGGAATCAGCCTGATGTGGCTGAGAAGTCAGAAGAGAGGTGGTTTACCATTGCTTCTGCTTCTGGAGAATTCCTCCCAAGAAGCTTATTGAAAGTTGCAGAGCACCTCAGTTTCGTCTTCAGTTGCCCTCAGTGTGGTACTTTATCACCTTATGTTAAAATTCAAACAATCTCAATAATTCTCACAAGCTGGTGTAGTCGAAGAAGATGCAGGCCATCAAAGTTGGATGTTCTTATTCACTGTTCTTTTGTGTGTGTGGTCTTTTTGAGACAGGGTCTCTCTGTAGCGCCAGCTGCCTGGAACTTGCTTTGTAGACCAGGCTGGCCTTGAACTCACAGAGACCCGCCTGCCTCTGCCTCCCAAGTGCTGGGATTAAAGGCGTGTGCCACCACGCCCAGCTGTTCCTTTCTTTTTAAGGAAAGAATCCAGTCTGCTCTTCAGGCTTCCTCCTAGAAAGCATTTTACGAGCTAGGTCTCATTATATAATGCTAATAATAGTTTAAAGCTTAGAAAATGTTTGCTATTCAATTAGTAAATCAATAATTTCACCTTAATAAAAACAATTGCAGTTTTACTATACTATTCTGTTTTTATGATGTCACAATTAGTGCTAAAAAAACAGACTTTGTAAACACAGATATATAATTTTTAACTGAGTTCTTTATTAAGCAGAACATGTATCTACTGAGTATTTATTATAGTAGAATTCCATTATTTAGACATATTTACAGTGAAAGATTGATTTGAAGTGTTTTTGAACATTGGTCTTTGAATCTGAATTCTGAGTTTCAGTTACAGATATACCAATTAACGATAAAGTTAATTAGTTTCTATGAGCCTTTGCTTTCACGTAATATCTGGCCTTTAGAATTTCGGTAAAGAGAAAATGAAGGAAATGTTTAAAATAAGTAACACATTTCCTAAACACAAAGGAGTCACTTAAGGAGACAGAGTAAGGAAAACCTCTGTGAGACTCTTACTAATGCTGCAAGAAAATATCTTCATTCTCTACTAATATCAGAAGATCTTTTATCCAGTTCACTTAAAAACTGATCATCACTTATTATTCCTAATGAAGCATTTTTACCAATTTCTCTTATGGCCAAAATAACTCAATGAAAATTTCATATTGTAAAGAATGTTGTCTAGAGGGACTAGGGATATGGCTCAGTTGGTAAAATGCTTGCTGCATAAGCTTGAGGACCTGAGTTCAGATTACCAATAGAAGAGACCAGGCATGGTGGCACATATTTTAATCCTAGCACTGGGGTGGCCCAAACAGGATGTCCTTGCAGCTTGATGCCTGTCTACTTTTGCCAAATCCATGAACTCCAGATTCAGTGAAAGACCCTTTCTCAAATATAAGATAGAAGGAATAGAGGAAGATGCTGGACCTTGACCTCTGGCCTCTACATGTGGGTGTGCACATACACACGCACACGCCACACATAAACAGACACAAAAGAAAAAGAACATGCATTTCCTCTGCCAGTAGTTAGGTTATTTTGGCCATTTTAAGTATTCTTAATCATAATAATATTATTATATTTCCAGGAAAAGTAACTGTAGTATTAAGAAACAAGATGAAAACAGACTAGACAAAAATGATTCATATTTTTTAAAAAAGAATGTTGTATTACATCAAATAGATTTTCTCCACAGTACGTTGCAGTATGCTAGAACATGATGTGCTTCGATCCATGTAAGTGAGGTTAGTTGATGATGCACTTCATCAGCCTAACACACTAGCCCAGGATGCCTTTCATGCAGGAATGTCACTTCCCTCTGGACTCCACACCAGGAACATTTGCTGCCTCTGATCTGCATTGAACAGTCACCAGACTATGCTGCTGAATACATCAGGAGCTCTAGATGTTACAGAAATTATGATAAATTAAATAATATTTGGTTTATTTATCATCTAAGGACCTGCTAATTGCTGGATATGAGTTAGTAATCTAGCAAATATAAATGATGTGCTTGCTAAGAGTCAGCTGGATTGGAAAATGAAGTCATTTTCCAAATATATTATCCACGACCTATCAAAATGAATTCATGTTAATGAGGATGGTTCTGGAATTTTTGTTTAGAGCCTTTTTAAAAAATTTGTTCCATTTTGGGTTTTTTTCTGATGTTTGGTGTTTGTTTCTCTTGTTTTTATGTGCATACATGTGTATGTGTGCGTGTGTGCATACCACAGCACCTGTGTGGAAGTCAGAGAACAAACTGTAGGAGTCCGCTTTCTCTTTCCACATGTGCGTTCCAGAGATCCAACTCAGGTCACCAGGCTTATGTGCTAAGCAACTTTACCTGCTGAGCATCTTGCCAGCTCCTGGTGTTTTCTTTTCTGCTCTGTCTCTTCAGTTGGTATTTCATTCTTTTAAAAATAAAAGGTAAGAATTATACTTAAATGTCATATTTGAAATCCATGGCACAAATGTGAGGAAAAACATTTATTATTATTAAAATGTGAATTTCAGGATTGAATTGCCAGGGGAGAATTTACTTAAGATAAAAGGTCATTTTAGTAAGAGGGACAGAAGTAAGGACTTATGTTGTTGACAGAAATAAATGAAAATTTAAGATCTATATATCTCAGGCCCCACAAACAGCTAATGTGTAGTGTTTGGATGAGATCCAACATGAAAAATGTATATTGTTTCAACAATGTACAGTTGAGACCCTGAAGTTCAATTAAACACCCTTCAAGACTAAGCAAATCAATTCATGTGCTAATTCGGTAAGTACTCAGTAGCATTTCTCTCCCTTTCCTCCATTTTACAATGTGAAGTTTTCACAGTTAGTGCACTGCCATCACTGTGAAGCACGTTTTTACTGTTACTCACCTGTGGACCCATCTTTTTTTATTCATTTACTTTTATTTTTTATGTGTATGAGTGTCATGCCTGTGTGCGTGTAAGTGCACCCATGCTGTGCAGTGCTTAAGGAAGTCAGAAGAGGGTGTCAGATCCCCCGAATCTGGAGTTATGGATGGTTGTTAACCACCATATGGGTGCTGGGATTTGAACCCAAATCTTCTGTAAGAACGAGTGCTCTCAACCACTGAGCCATCTCTCCAGCCCCAGACCCATCTTCTTTTCTTTCCCCATTGAGTTGCAAACTTTCTTACACAGACTTTAAATATCATTTGTATTAAGACCAGGTATTATATTTTTCTTTGTGGGAATTTCATGATATACTCAATAAAATATGCTCATATTGGCTCCCCATTTCCCTCCTCCAATACCACCTGTGTCTTCCCACACCTATCTCCCTCCCAACTCCGTATCTTTTTTTAAAAAGTAACCTACTAATGGGCTGGTGTATCAGTCACTTTTCTGTTGCTGTGATAGAAACACTGACCCAAGCAATTTATAGAAGGCAAGGTTTATTTGAGCTTACAGTTCCAGGGGAATTACAGTCTGTCATGGCAAGGGAGGCATGGTAGCTGGAGGTGACTGGAGCAGGAGCAGCAGAAGCTAAGCTCTCACATCACCACGCAGGCACAGGAAGCAAGAGGGTGACTGGAGATCTGGCAAGGCTTCAGAACTCTCTAAGCCCACCCCCAGTGACGTGCTTCCTCCAGGATAGCCACACCTTCTAAAACCTCCCAAAACAGTGCTATCATCTGGGGCAAAGTGTCCAAACACTTGGAGCCTATGGGGGACATTTTCATTCAAACCACCACAGCTAGTAAGATGGCTCAGTCATTAGGAGCACTGACTGCTCTTACAGAGGACCAGGGTTCGATTCCCAGCCCCACATAGTGGTTAATAACCATCTGTAACTCCAGTTCCAGTGGAATCTGATGCCTTCTTCTGACCTCCGCTGTCATTGCATGACACAACATGGGTGCATTTACACACATGCAGGCATAACACTCACACACATAAAATAAAGACTAATTAAAAAAAATAACCTTACTAAGTCCAATTAGTGCTGTCCATATGTGTGTGGGTATGAGGCCATCTGCTGGAGCATGGACAAGGTACCAGTGGGAATACTCCCTCCACCAGCAGCTGTCAGAGGCAGAGACTGGAGACCAGATCTCGTACAAGAAAGCACAGCTACTGTGAGTTCATGAATGTGATAGCCATGTCCTACCTGGAAGCCAGCTCTTGACCAATTATGTGTCTCTGTGTTGACTGCTGCCAATTGTAAAAAGAAACCACTCTGACAAAGTTTGAGAACTTCCAGGTCTGTGGGTATAAATGGAAACATTTAGAAGGAAACATGACAGCATGACCACTGAACAAAATAATAATAGCAGGTCCTACCCTACGGCCTATAGGTTCCCAGCCATGGACTTTTGACCTGCATTACAATACAAGATACAAAACTCTCTCCTGTGGAGCAGGCCTCAAATCCAATCAGAAAGTGATCAATTATGTCCTAACAGCCCTGGGCACATCTTACCTGGCACGTCAGTGTTGTAAAATGCAGTGTGGCCAGTGCTGGACAAGATCATTGATATCTTTTCTGCCCTCACAATCTGTGTAGCACCTTTCAGCACAAGGAGAGCTAGCCAGCAGAGAGCAGTTTCTCAGTTTGAGATTGTTTCTCTATGTCTTGCATCCAAAGTGTGTATTATCTTCAGCAGTAAGACCTTACCATGTAGTTATGGTGGGTAACCAGGGGCAATGGCAATAGCTTGTGCTATCTGGAGACCTCTGGGGCCTTTCTGACCAGTAACTCCTGAGAAGGTATCTCACATGTTCCATAGCAATTTTCATTCAATAACCCATCAGACTTTTAAAATCATCTACTTCTGCTCTGTTGAGAGAAAATAATCCCAAGTAGCTGACTGAAAACAATATGGGGGAGTGGTAATTCTAAATGATAGGAACAAAAGGAATTTTGGCCATTTTTATTCAATTTAGTTTAATCTGTTTAAGAAATGGATCATATTTCAAATATGTAGACAACAAGAAAGCCAAATATCACAGTAGACATATTCACATACATTATTTTATTTAGGCTTCAAAAAATCCTATCAATAAGGAGAACAAATTAAATTTCAGAAACATAAGAGGATATTCTGTTATGTTGGATATTTTTTTCTTACTTAATTTTATTTATAGGGACAATTAGTACTGAGTTGCCACATAAAGAATACAAACACTTGATTCTCATAAATGATTTCTAGTAAAAAGTAATCCAGGCCAAGTGACTGAATAGTATGGCAGTATATGATTTGGAATATATTTTTACATTCTTCTTCAAGTTGATTTCAAAGACAGAAATTGTTGTGGTTTTCAGTGAAATTTTTCTTTTAATGTTTGAGATTTCATCATGCATACTGATATATTTTTATCCACTCCCTTACCTCCAATTCCCCCCTTATCCTCCCCAGCAAACACTTGATTTCCCTCCCAACTTCATGTGCTCTTTTTATAAACCCACAGAGTCCACTTAGTGTTGCCTACATGTGCATGGGTGTAGGACAATCTCCTGAAGCATGGGCAGCCTCTCAGGGGCCACATCCCCAAAGAAAACTGACTTTCCGTCCCCCAGCAGCCATCAGTTGGCAAGAGTTCCTAAGCTAGGGATGAGACTTCTGTGCCCCTCCCTGATCCATATCAGGGTTTTGACTGGCTTGATCTTGTATATGTCTTGTGCATCCAGTCCCAGCTACTGTGAGTTCATGTTGACAATGGTCCTGTTATGTTCAGTAAATACTGATTCACTACAGATATCAACTGTTTCTGTCCCCTCTTCTATGGTGATCATTGAACCTTGGGGAAAGGGTATGATGTGGATGTCCCATTTGGAGCTGAGTACTCAGTAGTCTCTTATTCTCTGCCCATTGATTATTTCTAGGTCTCTCAATTATCATCTATTGCAAAAAAAAAAGAAGCTTCTCTGATCAGGGTTGATAAATGCACTAATCTATGGATATAAAGATAAGAATTTAAGAGGAAGTTCAATACTATGTCCACTTAGCAGAAAAATAGTATTAGGCTCTTCCCTAGGGGCTATGACTCATCCAGTTACAGGTTTTTGGCTCAGTTAACCAGTATTAGGCATGAATTCCACCTTGTGGAGTAGGCCTTAAATCTAGTCAGGTTACTCCCATAACATTTGTGCCACTATTACACCAGTAGGCACATCTTGCCAGTTCAATTATTATTGTAGCTATCAACATTCACAGCTGGCTAGACTGTTGACAACATTTCTCCCTCATTTGTGTACACAGAACCCTCTAGCACTATAAAATGAAAATGGATAGAATGCAGGGGGTATGAAAGGAAAACAAAAGAAATAGTGGACCAGAAAGGATTAAGGGACTAAGGGAGGGAAGGACAGATGAAGAACTGTGGGGAGGGATAACTAACAGCAAAGATCTTTGAAAAGGCTATATAAACCTACTACTGTAAAAGCTTTTTAAAATATATCCATGTAGGGCTGGAGAGATGGCTTAGCAGTTAAGAGCACTGGCTTTTCTTGCAGAAGACCCAGGTTTGGTTTCTAGCACCCACATAACCTGTAACTCAAGTTCCAGGTGATCCAAAGTCCTCTTCTGGCCTCATGAGCATTGAATACACATGGTGCATTTGCATGCATGCAGGTCAAAGCTCATAACCATAAAATAAAAGTTAATAAATCAGGAACCTTTAAAATGTGTATATATATACATATATATATATATATATATATATAGTGTGTGTGTGTGTGTCTGTGTGTGTGTATGTATAAAAGGAGTTTAAATGAAGTTCCACTGTAACAGGGAGACAATGCCTCTCCCAGACACCATAGGCTGGCAAATAAAAAGCCCAGTTCCAGATACAGGTTACCTCTTCTAGAGTTGTTGGTAAGCAGGTTCCCACTGACCCTTTCCAAAGAATACTGGCTGTTGCCAATGTTGTTGGTTCCCCTCGATAACTTGATGGTAAGACCCTTCTGCTAAAGACACCACAGACTTGAGACACAGGACGTGGAGAAATCAAGGTGGTACCAACCTGGAAGCTTCATCTCTACTGGCTATACATGTAATCATTCTGAACATTTTAACCTACCCTCAGTTTTTTGCATGTACACCCCCCCCCCAAGTTAAAAACTGTTCCCAAAAGTTATCACATTGGCAGCAGGAGTGAAATCAGCTGTGCCCTCTTCTTTTCTAGCTCCAAGGCTGAGCTGTGCATGAAGTAACCAGCAGAAGACAGGCTGGTCCTTGAGGAGCAAAATGTATTTTATCAACACACAGAGTCAGGCGACCAGTAACACAAAGATGAGATCAGTGTCCTAAAATCACTGAACACTTGAAAACAAAAAGGAGGGAAGTTGGATAGCAAGTTGATAAGTCATTTAGCATGCTGCTCAAGGATGTGGGGTCTCAGAGCTCTGACTCCTGGGAGGTCCATACTCATGATACTGAGCCTGATGTCACTGTGAGTTTGGGGGGCGGGGTCTGTGTATGTGTGTGTGTGTTTGCTGATGGTTCTTTTGGTTGGTTGATTGGTTGGTTGGTTGGTTGGTTGTTTTGGTGGGGGAGAGGAATGGCAAGGTCTCATTATGTAGCCTCAGCTCTCCTGGAACTGAGAATATAGACCATTCCAGGCTGACCTCTGCCTTCCAGATGCTGGGGTTAAAGGCATGTGCTGCCATACCCAGCATCACTGTCAGTTTTATGTCTGCTATCTCCATACAACTCTGTATGGTGGATTTTTCAACAAGAAAAATTTATGTGTTATTAGTTCATGGTCTCTTTTAGAACTATTCTTTACCCTGCTTCATTCATAAATCCACACCATGGGTCTCCAGAGACTCACTTTGAAAAACAGCTGTAGCAAGCACCAAAATTGTTCCCAAAAGGATTAACCTGTTATTCCACGTAAGGGTATGAGACTACATACATTTCAGATCATGTGGTTAATTCTTTCTTTAGTGGACTGCCAGAGTCATTTTCTCTAATATAAAATTTCCTTTTGTTCAGAAAAACCTAAAACTCAATTCATCCATGAAGAAACTTCTGGTATACCTTTAATATCCTTGAGAGTTTGATAAAATATCCAGACATCTAGTGTCATTTTCCAATACATTTTTATGACATATTAATAACTGATTGGTTCACTCTCCATTTCTTTATGAATATTCCAGAGAACCTCTCAATGTTCCACAATAATTTCACTAACTAAACAAGTTTTCAATGTCATCTAAGACCAATTTTGAAAAGTAATCTTGAATTTGAAGGACTTTAGGCTTGTCTGGTATGTGCCTATATATGCATAACTGAACTTCTTTTAACCCTTAAAAAGTAATAAACAATGATCACTGGGCTGGGTGTGGTGGCACACACCTTTAATCCCAGCGCTCGGGAGGCAGAGGCAGGTGGATTTCTGTGAGATGGAGGCCAGCCTAGTCTACATAGGGAGTTGCTGTCTCAAAAAACAAACAAGCAAAAAAAAAAAAAAAATGAAAGAACAAATTATTTAAAAAGTAATAATAATAAATGGATGAATGAATGAATGAATGAATAATGAGAATTATTGATGGCAAGTCTGAATTTGTTCCAAAGTTCAGGTTTTCAGCTTCACAAGTATCTGTAATCAAAAGTCTCCACAACTATAAACAGAAATCACTAAAATCAAGTTCTTCGAGTTTGTGAGCCTCATTTCATGGACTGCCCCCTGTCTCCCTGTGTTTCTCACTCCAAAGCACAAGTACACTCTTTTAATGTAAATTATAAACTTAGTTATCCATTGTACAAAATAAGCAAAGGGTCAAAATGTATTAATAAGTGTGAGTGTGAACAGTATCCGTGGTCAATCCCAGGCGAGAAAAACAGCTGCTCCCCAACTGACAGCAACAGGTGCCATACTGAAATAACTTCTTTGGCCTTGGGAAAGTGGCAGTCTGAAGGGGTGCTCAGGAGTTAGTACAGTGATAGAATCCTAATTTAAAACCATAACAAAGAGGCCATTTCCTTCTCTTGAGTAGGGACACGCAGACTTCCCAGGAGTGCATCTCAGCTATGAAATGATTTTTTTTTTTCCTCCTTAGAAATAGTAAGTCAAGAGTAACATGCCGGCCAATGAAATTTAAAAACTTAAATTTTATCCACAACTCTGTTAAAGAGCTCTAAAATACTGATGTGTGGTAAAATAAGTGGATTGCCATCTGAATGTGGGTTCTAACACAGTGCTGTCACTGTTTTCTTTAATGCTCAAATTGATTTCTCAGACAGAGAGCATTAGATTTTCTGTCATTCAAGGCTCATGGGAAACACACAAACAGAACAAATGTTTCTGCTGGATTGGCAGCATCAGCAGGAAGTTTGCACCTTGTTTTGGTCTCAGCTTCTTTCTGGCAGATGAGGAAGGGGTGTTGAGACACAGCTTACCTAGTGCAAACTAGCCTCAGACTCACTATGTGGCCAAGGCTGGTCTTGAACTCCTGAACCTCCTGCCTTTGCTCCTAAGTGCTGGTATCATCATGCTGCACCACCTCACCCAGCTTGCTCTCAGATTCTGCATTCATAAAGCGGAAGTCCATTGCGTTGATGAAGTTACGTGAGAAAACACACATTAACATTCCCTATTGACTGACTAGCCCTCCCTATTCATTTCCATCCCATTTGCTGTGTTCCTATCTCCTTCCTTCCCTCCATCCTTCCATTTTCTCTTTCTTTCTGCCTTTTTTCCTGCCGCCTTTCTTTCTGTGTATTAATTCCTCCTAATTGTGACTGTGTTCTAAGAAATATTATATATATCCATAATACCCAGCTAAAATTACGATAGCCATTCCACATGTGTTCATTGAACACCTGGCACTGTATTTGTGTGCTAGGAGAGGTAGATGTATGTAGTAGAGTGGAGAGGGCCTCATCAGAGGCTTTGTCCAGTCACTTGGTTACTGGATGAATTGGTTCTATAAGAGATGTCTCTGGATCGAACAATTTCATGGTAATCTATCCTGCCATAAAATTGCATACTACTTTATATAATATTAATTTTGTAAGCATATTTGAAGAAAAAGCAGTATATGATGAGATGGTATTGTTAACCTCAAATCTTGTGTAGGACAAAGTGAAGAATTAAATTCAGTGAACTAGTACTAAGCTATCAAATGACAGTGGACAGTGTGCAAGGCCCAACTTCACCGTTTGCCAATTGTGCACATTTTGAGGAACACTAATTTCTTTTATCTTACTTTTCTTACCTGTAAAATGGGGATAATAATAGAATATACTGCTCAAATTTATTCTGTTAAAATGAATTCTTACAATGTAGTAAATACTGAACAAGATTGAGCCATTATTAATAGTATTATTGTTTTAAGTCAGTCTGTCATCTCATTAATGTGATTAGCCTGAATAACTACCCTAAGCAAGTTCTTCAAAGAAGAAAACCCAAGTATAATTTGTTGTTAGACCCTGAACACATAATTATAGACCATCTTCACTGAACTTTTACTGTGTACCAGACTCTGGTACCAGACACTTACATGATAATTCAATCCATATTCGTGTTTTTTCTGTAAAGTAAGAATTACTGTTCTTTGGGTGCGTGTTTTTTCTGTAAAGTAAGAATTACTGTTCTTTGGGTGATTAGACAGTCAGGTTTGGAGCGCTGGATCCGAAATCAACTTTTACCCACTGTACTACACTGATATTTAGAAGGCAGAAAATGCTTGTGTTTTGATTTCTCATTTTTACCAATTGTGAGTTATTTAATCTTTATATTTTAGCTATCTGCCTAAGTTTATATTTTAGCTGCCTAAATCTTAGGCAGCTAAAATATGTGTTTTGCTAATGATTTTCACTAAAGACGTACATTTAAGCTAACCTCTAGCTAATAAAAGTGTTTCATTTATTTTTATTGCAAGCATTTTTATAGCAAGTAGGCATGTTATAAAGGACTTGGGATAAAATGTTTGGTAAAATTACATAGATCTAGGGCCTGGAGAGATGGCTCCGTGGTTAAGAGCACTGGCTGCTTTTGCAGAGGGCCCAGGTTCAGTTCCCAGCATCCACATTGTGGCTAACAACTGTCTGCAACATCTTTAACTCCAGTTTCAGGGGTTCCTATGCCCTCTTCTGACCTCCCTGGGCATTGCACAACACAAGTGCACTTACATATATGCAGACTAAATACTCATACAAATAAAAAAAATACAAAAAATTTTTAAAAGAAGAATGAAAAAAATTCCATAAATCTGGAAATAGAGTTATGACTCTGGAGCATCATCTCCTTATCCTTCAAAGTCATAAAATAGGGAAAACTGGCAGCTTAGGAGTTGTTTCTTTGTTGACAACAATTTCTGCAAAGACAATTTTAAGTTTTTTAAAAACACTAGTAACTTAAAAATTCTGTAAGAAGATATCCCTGGTCGACATGAGCGGGCTGCGTGTTCAGCTTTCTTAACTCAGAAACGCACTTTCCCGGGTCTCTTCTCATGGTTACATCTTTCCTTTCTTTCCTTTTGTTTTGGGTTCATTTGTTCCACCTAATAAGAAACAACTGAAAACTTCAGGCTGAGCCTATGCTTTTGGTTTGTTTCCTTTGGTCTTTTTGAAAAAGGGTAGCCTGTAGCCACAGCTCGTCTGGAACTCCCCATGGAGACCAGGCTGGCCTTGATGTCACAGAGATCCATAGGCCTCTGCCTCCAGTGTGCTGAGATTAAAGGCTGCATCAGCATCAAACCCAGTTATAAAGCAGGTTTTTATTTAGTTATTATAATCTTGGTTTCTTTTAGCAGGCCATTTAAAAGGTATCTCTTCTTTGTGTTTTTGGACAGTCTGTTGCTTCTTGGTTATTCTTTGCTCTATTTCACACAATTTATGAATTTGTCTATTTGATATTTCTGTTTTTTAATATTTTACTTATTATTTTTATGAGTATATTGCCTGCATGTGTGTAAGTGCACCCGAGTCATGCAGTGCCTGTGGAGGTCAAAAGAAGGTACTGGATCCCCCAGAACTTGAGTCACAGATGGTTGTTAACCACCATGTAGGAGCTGGGATTCGAACCTGGGGCCTCTGCAAGAGTAGTCAGTGCACTTAACTGCTGAGCACTGATTATCTCTCAAGCCTGATAATTGTTTTTTAAGAAAAATATTTTTGATTTATATATTTTTACATGTGAGAGTGTTTCGTACACATGTAAGTAAGCATACCACATGTCTGCAATACCCCCAGAGGTCAGAAATGGGCATCCCCTGGAACTGGAGTTACATCATGTGAGTGTTAGGAACTGAACCCAAGTCCTCTACAAAGGTAGCCAGTGCTCTTAACCACTGAACCATCTCTCAGCCCTGATAATCTTTTCAAAGATTGTCTTCTACGTCCTTGATTTTTTAGGTGGCTGATTTTTGACAATCTTTTGTATAATTGGCTTTTTACTTAGCAGGAAATTGCAGATTTTTTCTCACAAATCAAAGAAAGTTTCTTTTTGTTTTGTTATTGTTGTTGTGTGTTGGGTGTGTGTGTGTGTGATGTTTAGTGCAACTTTGTGCAGCTGTATAGGTGTCACAGGACTGTGGAGGCCACAGGTCCATGATAACTGTCTTCCATTATTGCTCTCAAACTTATTTTTCTGGAACAGGGCTTCTCACTGAAGCCGGAGTTCACCATTTTGATTCTGCAAACAAGCTTGGCAGCTGGCCCCAGAGATCCTTGTGTCCCCACCCCTACCTCACTCCTCAGGCTCTGGGGGTGCAGATGCACCTGGCTTTTTACTTGGGTGGTGAAGACCCAAATTCAGGTCCTCATGCTTGTACAACAAGTGCATTATCAATGGAGTTATTGACCCACCCTCTTCTGTTTTTGTTATTCACCTTCAAATGTGCGGAGATTATCTGGAACCAAATGTTTCAAAAAGATGCTATTTTCAGCTCTCCTGTGTAGGGCTGCCTAGCACTCCTGGGGATGTACAGATGATGAGGCTTATGCTGCTTTTCCAAAAATGTAATTCATGCCACTAAGTCTGTGTAGCCTTAGTCTAGGGAATGAGCAAGAATGTTCATGATCAAATTACTTCCTAATATATACTGAGTTCTTTGAAATAATGAATGAACCTAGAATGTCTAATGAAAACCAACACCTGGTAACTCCACATTCCGATCAGTTTGAGACTGGAGGACAGAACATCTAGTCCTGGTCCCGTTTCTGTGTCTCACATTTATTTAGTGTCTTCTGCCTGATTAATATGGGCTAATTTTTTTTAGACCTTACTGTGCTCATAACATATGCTCATAGTATAACATCCCAAAACTCGTATATTAGAATTGACAGATGAAGTTCAAGAGCAATGCTGTGATTAGCAGTTAAATGCAAGCTCTGTGACGTCTGGGTCCGGGATGATCTTGCTGTTTTGCTGCTTTTGTTTCCTCTCTATGACCTCCAGGGTGAAGACAGGCCTTCAGCAGGGTCCTCAGGTGATTCACCATCAGTCTGGGTTGATATTTAGTCACTTGTTCACCTGGTGATTCTCTTTGGCCTCTGCCTCCCATTGCCAAGTCTCTTCTTCCACTCCTGACCATTCCACTGCATTTTGTTTGCATACCTTCTTGCAAAATATACCAGAACTCTTTCTTAGTACTTTTCCTATTCCCAATGAACCTGTATCTAGGATACCAGCCAGCAAGCCACAGTCATCCTCCAGTCTCTGCCCCCTCATAGCACTAGGACTACAGGAACACAGCCACTTCCGATTCTTACATGGATGTGGGTTCCAGACTCTGGTCCTTAGGTGTGTGCTGTTAGCATTGTCACCCACTGAACCAACTCTCCACCCACTTCAATCATTTTTATGGTAAATTATCTTGACCAGTTTTCAAAATTGAATGCTTCTTCCAAACTTGAGCTAAATCTATTTGGTTATTATAATGCATGGTTTTGCTTTCTGGTTTTTATTGTGAAATACAGTGAGTGTAAATGTTCATGAAACATGTACAATGTAATTCAGTTGGTCAATATAGTAGAACACCCATCTGTCAATTCCCATTCCCCAAACTAATACCTCATTAGTATCTACAAAACCCCCATGTGTTACCTCCTTATCACAAAACACTCAAGATGTCCTAGAAATAAGTATATTTTAGCTTTTATAATGAACTTTCTCTTGGCTTTTTTTTTACCATTTTATCAAGTATTACAGAATAATATATTTGAGATATTTTTATGCTATAGGTGAATGGAATTATGTTGTGTTTTTCCTTGCATAGATTCTGTCATGTTACAATGTGATGTACAATTACCATGCTGTTAAGTAGAGTCATACTGCATTTTCTTTTACTAAGATATAGTATTTATTTATATGTTTATTCACCAAACACTTATAATTTTAGCTCAAGTCTATAACAAATAATGCACTAAAAAGTCTTTTCCATGCACCCTAATGTGTATGCAAAAAAATTCTAAAATTGAACAGCTAGTTCACAGAATATACATGCCTCTTTCATGTACAAGATAATGTTACAAAAATTTATAAAAAGGTACAGTACATATTTCACAAAGGCACAGTACTAATTTCACAAAGGTCTAGCACAGTAGCATGGACCCTAATATGTAACTAAATTTTTTTATACTGCATAACTACATTTTAAATAAAAATATTTTTATTTATTCTTTTTATTTTATGTGTATGAGTGTATTGTCTGGACATATATAAATGCACTTGTGTTATACAGTGCCTGTGGAGGTCATAAGAGGGTGTTTAATCCACAGAAACTGGAGTTATGGATGGTTGTGGGTGGGAACCAAATCCAGGTCCTCTGCAAGAACAGTCAGTGCTCTTAACCACTGAGCCATCTCTCCAGCCCTAACTGAATTGTTTCAAGGGAACAACTGAGCTCCAGTCATTGCTTTGCCTCAGCTTCATCATGTTAATGTTTTTGGATATGATGTTTGCAACATTCCACACTCAAATATTGTGGGAGTTGGAATGAGAAATATCCTCTAAGGTTCAAGTATTTGAACACTCAGTATACAGTTCACAGTTAGCGGCCCTGTCTGTAGAAATTCTTTCTGCTTTGTGTTTGGCCTTGGTGCTTTACATGTGAGATCTCAGCTTTTGGTTTTTCTCACCATGCCTGTTGCATGCAGCCATGTCTCTCCACCACGATGGAGTCTTATCCCTTTGGAACCAAAAGCCCAAATACTCTTTCTTCTCTAAGCCATCTTGGTTATGGTGTTTCATCACAGCAACAGAAAAGTAATGCAGACATTGGTACCCCAGAATGGGCTGTTGCTGTAAAGCACCTGACAATATTTTTTGAAGAAATGTGGAAGAGTTTGAACTTTGGTCTCTAAAAGTAGTTGAAATCTCTAAGCAGAACTTAAGAAGCCATTCTATGAGTGGCTCAGCTCAAGAAATTTCAGATGGAGGAGGTTCAAGGTTGTGAATAGCAACTGGGATGGTTGGCCAAAGAATCTGCCTGCCTGCTTTTAGAGGCCAAAGAACTTGCTTGAAGTTAGACTAAAAAGTAATCCACAAATTTTTTTTCTGTAGGAAATTTCAAGACAGTAGAATGTTGAATCTGTGGATTGATTATTACAGATAAATTTTATGCAGGTATACCATGAAAATGAGCAAGTAGGGCCGAAAGAAGTACAAAAGTGTAGAAAGAGAGTGCTCGAAAGCTAAATGCTGCAGCCAAGGCAGGAGCTGGAGGAGATGCTCTCCTTGTTAAGGAGATGAGAGCTAATAAGGAGAGGTCTCTTCAATAATGGGGAGAGTGTCCTCAAGGAAAGGTCCCACCCAGCTAAGCTTCCAGCTTATGAAAGGAGAAAGCCTAAAAAAGTTCTTAGAAAACCACAACACACAGAAGCTGCTGGTGATGTGGATGAAGAGAGCCGTGGTCCATCCCAAGCTGACAGTCTAAATTGGCAGTGTTGTTCACGTGGTGCTAGCTTTAGAGACATGAAAGAAGAAACTGTAAAGGAATAATCAGTTCATATTCTGTGGTTTCAGAGATACACTGAGACCAGGCAGCATGTAACAGGGGGGTCTTTGCATAAAGAAGGTGCTGACAAGCCATTCCATGAAGCTGTGAAGGTGAGTGACATTTGGATTGCAGTGGAGATCACAAAATGTTGGAGATATCAGAACTGTGAGACCAAACAGAGCTGCATACAGAGAGTAAAACGAGCTCATAGAGAAACATGTTTCAGAGAGGAAAGTGGGAGGGGTGGAGCCATTCAAGCCATTTGGAATCAAAGTCTCAGACATTAGAGATGAAGCTACAGGATTTGGTGTATTCCCTGCTGGGTTTCAGCCTTATTTTGGTCCCAGTTTTTCTCACTACACCTTCATGCCTCCATTTTGGGATGAGAATGTGTATTCAGTTCCACTGTACATTGGAGCATGTAGGTTTTTGGTTTTGGGGTTTGTTTTGTTTTGTTTTAATTTATAGGGAGTTACACTTAAGAGATCACATTGAGACTCTGAAAAGAATTTGGACCTTGGACCTTTGGACAGTGTTGAGATTGTTAAAAACTGTGGTGACTTTTAAAGTTGAACTGAATGCATTTCGCATCATGATATGGCCACGAGTCATAGATTATATGCAGGCCAGGGAGTGGAATGCAATGATTTGTATGAGAAGTGTCCCCCATAGGCTCAAGTGCTTGAACACATAGTGTTCATTTAGAGGCACTGTTTGGAGAAGGTTATGGAGCCTTTAGGAGGTGTGACCTTGCTGGAGAAAGCACATCTCTGAGGCAGGTTTTGAGACCTCACAATGTTCCCACTTTCTGCTTGATCTCTATCATGGCTGGCTTCAGTTGTCCACTTGACACACCTGGGAATAGAAAACCTCAGTCAGGGAATTTTCCTCTGTCAGACTGGCCTGTGGGCATATCTTCGAAGCATTTACTTGATTGTTGAAAGATGTGGTGCCACCCGTGGGCAGGTGGTCCTGGGTTATATAAGGAAGCAAACTGAGCACAGGCCAGAGAAGCAAGCTAGTGGCCTGTGCTTGAGACCCTGCCTCCAGGCTCCTGCCCTGAGTTCTTACTTTGACTTCCTTCAGTGATGGACTGCCACTTGGAAGAGTAAGAAGCTCTAAACCATTTGTTCCCAAGTTACTTCTGGCCAGAGTGTGTTATCATGGCCATAGAGAAACAAACTAGAATAGAAACTGGTACTGGAGAGTGGGCTATTGCTGTGATAAACCTGACCATTTTGTTTGAAGGAAGATCATGGAAGCCTTTGGAACTTTGGGCCGGAAAAATCATTGAGTCGCTAGAGCTTAGCAAGCTGTTGTTCTGTGTGAATTTGGAAGACAGTGCTGAGGGGTACAGATGATGGATGCCTTGCAAAGTTTCAGAGAGTATGAAAGATGTTCTCAGTGATGGTAGTATGTTATTTTGAATTTGAAATATGTGATCTCTGATCAGCTGAGGTTGAAGGACAAGCTGTGGTTAACAAGAGACCAGCATCACCGAAATGGAATCTTTGCTTTACTAAGACAATCGGTGATGGTTAGCTAGTACTCAAAAATCAGCTGTGATTAAGAAGAGACCAGTATCATTGAGGCAAAACCTTCCAGGAAGAGTTTCCTTGGGGTCAGCACACAGAACCTGTGGTCCATGGTGGCCAAGGATGCATTGCAAACTGGTAGCTTGGTACTGTGTAAGAGTCCCCCACCTGGTTCTTGTTTTATGTTTTTTTTTAGTTTTTTTTTTTTTTGCACCCTCCCATAGCCTCCCTCCCCCTACTAGAGCCCTTATACTCTGTTATCACTGCTTCTGTCCGTTTTGTTGTTGGCACCCCCACCCATTGCCCACTACTTGTCCATCTGGTGGATCTAGTCAGCCTATCTAGAGGTCTTTGTTTTAGGAAGGTCAGCTGTTCCTCATCTAGCAGCAGTCAGTTGTCAATATTCCTTTAGTTCTTGTTTTAAAGGTATGATGATATCATGGAGAGAGTCTGAGGCTTGCCACCCTGAGGCCAGGGGAGGCAATTGGTGAAGGTGCAGCCTAGGTTGCAGTGAAAACTGCAGTATACAGGACAGATGCCAAGAATGTGGAATAAACAGCAAAGAGAGCAGCAAGTTTGGTGTGGGGCCAGACTGAGCCTACCAGATAAGCTGCATGTGCTGTGGATGGCAGAGCCAGAGAAGTGGGGCTGCCAAAGCCTTTTGGATATCACAAGATTGTGCGTGAATCCCAGATGCTGGATATTGAGCTACATTGCAGGATTTTGACTTTAAGTGTACCACTTGAAATAAAAAAGTATGTAACTTAATTTTATTTTAAAGGAGCCAGAGTAGAGAGAAAGACATTTGGGTTATTTGAAAGAGATATTGGACCCCTCAGTGATAGAATTTTTTTGAGGCTATGGGACTTTTAGAGTTGCACTGCATTTTCTGTTAATCTTGGGGACAGACCAAAAGAGTAAAGGTTATGGTTAAAGTGATGAGTTTGTGTGTCAAAGTTGACAAGTGGTGGAATGTCATGATTAGCTTCAATTGTCAACTTAACACACCTGGGAAGAGGGAACCTCAGTAAGGGAATTTCCTCTATCAGATTGGCCTGTAGGGACATCTGTGATGCAGTCTCTTGATTGTTGTATGTCATTAGATGGTCCAGCCTACTGTGGAAGGTGTTGCTCCTGGGCAGGTGGTCCTGGTAAAGGTATTATATCAGAAAGCAGGCTGAGCACAGGCCAGAGGAACAAGCCAGTAAGCTGTGTTTGTCCATGGTCTATGCTTCAGCTCCTGCCTCCAGGTTCCTTCCCTGAGTTCCTGTCCTGACTTCCCTCAGTGATGATGAACTATTACTTGGAAGAATAAGAAGCAACCCTTTCCTCCCCACGTTGGCTTTGGTAAGAGAATTTTATCACAGCAATGGAAGTGAACTCTAACACTGTTTCCTACACATACTGGTTTAGAGCCAGCCACTGTTTTCTCAAAGTTTTTTTTGTTGTTTTTGTTTGTTTGTTTTTGCCACTGTAACATTCCTCTGGATTTATTTCTGAAAAATGTTTTTCCTCATTTCACCTGCTTTGGGAGTTTTGCTGCTGTCACAGTGAGCAAATGTTTCCTAAGCTGTCGCATGATGTATTTAGAAGATTTGCAGCTCTGGATTCTGTATGTTTCAGGCAGCCAGATGCCATGGAGTCGCACACAGATGTCTTACATCAACAAGATGATTGGAACAGTCGTGCTTCTTCATCTGGATTTTCTGCTTAGGAGGCCTAAGTAGCCTAGAAGGCAGTGAATAGAGAAAAGTTCTATTCAGCTCTGAGGCAAAAATGATGTAATCAGTCACAGTGGTTGCTCAGTCAATATCCTTAGCGTGATGCAGAAGTGTTGCCTTGACGGATGTAGAACCTATGCTTGTAGAAGCCAGAGCAGAAGGCCTGCTCACTGCGGAATACCAGAGGGCATGACACCTGCAAAGGCAAGGGCAGGTGTGACAGCAGAAGGAATTGCAGAACTAGGAGGGCCCCAGGATCAAGGTCATTCCTCAATGTGATGCAGATGAAGAGCACTGGAGAATGCCAGCTCCAAGCAGCTTCATGTCCTTGCAACGGTCTGTGGAGATACTTGGCCGCTTTATGCCCATGTTAGCCTTTATTCCTGGATCCTCCTTCCTACCTCCGCCCCCCTGAGGAGCTTCCAGTCATCTATCTAAAATAAGCTCCTTTCATCTCCCTTGAGGCATCTTCCCTGCGCTCTTCCACAATGAGTTCTTCTGAACCTTGTGCATTTTGTTACTGGGAAAACCGAGGTTTCTTTGGGAGTTTCTTAGACTTGTTAAGGAACGGATATTAAAACAGACTCAGTTGGAAGCGCCAGATTTTATTAGAATTTGACAGAAAAGCCATAGGACAGGCAAGCTGTAAACCTTGGCAGCTGCTTAGAGGAAGATGGGGAAGAAGAGAGAATGTCCTGCCTTTTGCAATGGAGCTCTACAAGTAGCTACACACACAAGGGGAGGCTCCAGATAAAGACTGCCAGGGACAACATGCTGCTGCTGGCCTGGACTAAAAGACAGAGAGATAGAAGAGAAGAAAAGCAGAAGGCCAAATATTAACAATCAACACATAACACATAAAGATATACTAGCTTCCACGAAGATGTTACAGGAGTTAACAGCCTTAGAAGCCATTGAGGTTGGAACCTCCCTCCTGATGGACTTCAGAAGCTATTTCCTGTTCCTTTGGTGACACTAGAGAGACATCCCCTTCCCTCTGAAAAGGTGGAGGTATCTGGACTTTGTTGAGTCCCATTAAGGCAAAACTACACCCCTCCTGGTTGAAAGAGTGGTTCTACCTCTGTCAGTGGGTAGAGACATGGCATTCTAAACTACCTAAGACATTCCATATTATTGTCCCCTCCCTTTAGTAGTTAACCCAGCCAGGCCTGTCAATCACCTGGCCAGGAGTCCACACAGGAGGAAACCTTGTTCGCTTGAACCAATGCTAAGGAGATGGTGGAATAATTATCTCTTAATGAGATAATCTAGTTATAATTCCCAGAAGCCCCTCCCTCGGTATAGATACTACAAGTATATCCATTAGGCATTATTGCAGAGCCTGAGTGCTCTACCCAGTTACTCAGAAAAGACTAACTTTCCCTTTTCTTTAAGAATTTTTTTGTCTTCATACTGCAATCCTAGTAATAGGACAAAGATTCAGTAAATATTGCTGAAGGAATTTATTTTTTGAAAACATTCTTTAGCATTCTCTAAGTACTTTTTAATCCATTACCTATTTTTATCACACCAACAAAGATTTTGGTAGACAAATAAGACATAACTATCTCCATTTTACTAATGAGAAATAGAATCATCAAAAAGACACAAAATTTGGTCAGAATCAATAGCATATGAGTGGCAAGATTAAACCAGAAACATATCTTCTTTAATTCCCCCACAAACCAAGCTTTACTATCTTCAGGCCAACAGATCCTTAACGTATAGGGAGTCCAATATCTCTCTTTTTTTAATGCCTGATAACGTCCTTCGTCTTCTAACATCTTGACCCTTGGATTTCAGGGTGCTGGCTATCTATGACAGGATTTACTTGGGTTGATCTCAGTGACCCTGTGGCCACCAGTGTCCTGCTTTCTAGCCACACTTCTGAGTGAGGCTGCCCGATAACTTACACCATACTGCTGCTCCACTTGGATTAATATTGCTACCTATACTACATATCACTAACAATGACAACTCAGAGGAAATCGCTAACATTTCTGAGTGTTTGCCATGATCTAGGCATCATGCTCAGGGTTATCTCTTTTCATCCTGAGGCTCATCATAAAAAATAGGTTCTCCACTTCACAAAGAAAGTGAAGCTTGAAAAGCCGTGTGTCACGCCACAGGGAACACAGGAAGCTAGGAGAGGCACTTGGAGTAAGGGGGTGTCTGCAACAGTATGGAGAATGTGCAAATTTCTGGGAAATCAGCTGTGCTATAGTGAACATTTGCTTAACACAATGGGGTGAAAAAGAGGACATACACTCATCACCTGGTAGATTAAGTCTCATAAACCCTCGGCAAGCATCCTTCCCTCCAACACTGGCTTAGCTAACTCTGTAAAGCTGAGAATGCTTTAATGACTTCATCAATGAGCTCTTGGGGAAGTGTTTATTTGGAATATTCGGAAGTATTCAAAAGTTGTCAGGATCATGAAATTTGATCCACCTGGCTCAGTGGAGGATTTGATTGGACTATGGTTGCCTTCTTCTGGAAATACTCAATGATTCTTTTATTAACATTAATTCCTTGCTTCCTCCAAATAAACATAGAATCATAAAAAAAAAACTGGAAATTGCGAATGAATTGTTAATGAAGTGTTAATTTCTTGGTGTTTCTCTCCAGTGTTTGTAAAAAAAAAAAAAACTGGAAATTGCAAATGAATTGTTAATGAAGTGTTAATTTCTTGGTGTTTCTCTCCAGTGTTTGGTCCTGTGACTCTCCAGGAGTTGGAGAGGCCACCATGCCTCTCCAGGTTCTCGATTTGTCTCTGCCTTCCTCTCCTGCAGTCCATTTGGGCACCTTGGGTTTTAGAAGATAAAATTCTCCAGGAGTTGGAGAGGCCACCATGCCTCTCCAGGTTCTCGATTTGTCTCCGCCTTCCTCTCCTGCAGTCCATTTGGGCACCTTGGGTTTTAGAAGATGAAATCCTTTCACCCAAGATTCCATAGTTGTGGCTCCTTCTGCCCCTACACCCCTGTTTTCCTCGTATCACAGATCTTGGATTCCCGTAGCACCCTGATGTCCCCTCAGCACTCATAGCACCCTATGATTGTGTCCACCTTCCATCTTCAGCACTTTTCCACTTTTCTCTGCCCTCCCTATGACATATGTTTGATGAGTATTCTTTAACCTAATGAATAATGATATGTCTGTGGTAGAGTCTTATGAGTAGCTCTAATCAAAATAGAACAGTTTTAAAATGAATGTGTCAGTCTGGTGGTATACATCTATAATTTCAGCATTTGTGAGGTACAGGCAGAAAGTTTGTGAGTTCAAGGCCAGCCTGGCCTTTATGGTGAGACCTGGTATCCAAAGAAATAAACAGATAAAAATAAAAAACCTGGCAACAACAACAATAATAACCAAATAAGTACATCTTGACGTGTGAGCCAGCCAGCCACCTGGAACCAGATGTGCCTTCCTTTGCACCTCCCTCAGTTGCCATGATCACCATATCACCTACAGCCTATAAGGTTCTAGGAAGACACTCAACTCAACTGACAAGATGTAATTCACTGGCTAAAACTAGAATATGGTTATTTTCATCATGTGGGTCAGATCCTAACCATGTAACTACCAGCCCCTGTCCTGTACCTTATAGTAACTGAATGACTTGGTCATAATTGAGACTATAAGCACACCTGATTTCAAGGTCATTTTCTGCTACATAGTGAGTTCAAGGCCAGTCTGGGCTATATGAGATCCTACTTCAAAACAAATAATCAACAATGAATGACAAAAGAGAATTTAGACATATTTCAAGAGAATATTTGTTTTGCTGGTTCAGGGTAGGACTACTGAAGGTTTATTGCATTAAAGAAAGCAACACCACAGCCAGGTGTGGTGGTACATGCCTTTAATCCCAACACTCTGGAAGCTGAGGTAGAGCCAGGAGGACATTGAGGCCAACCTGATCAACACAGTGAGTTCCAGGCCAGCTGTGGCTGCAGGGAGACCCTGTCTCAAGCCAAAAAGAAAAAAAAAAGACAGTCTGCTTTTGGCTTCCCAGCACATGTAAAAGAAGGTTATATAATATAGCACAGTTTACTACATATACAATGGAATTATGTCTAAAAGGAATACACATATCAATAAAAAATTGTCTGGGATCATCTGCGTTCTCAGGGGCCAGAATCCTTTGGTGATGGAGGGTCTCGTTCACTGTGAGTGGCTGCTGACTGAGCAGGGTGGGGGCTGCTGGAACTGCAGACACTGTGGCAATTTCTTAAAACAACAACGAAAGTTTGAAGAAAGCCACTTTCATGGCTCATCAAGAGTAGCAATGAGTTCACAGCGATGTCCTCTCACTCCTCTGTGTCCCTTGATGTCTTGACCAAATTCACAATCCCTTTCACCACAGCAGCCTTGAGCCCTTCAAGGTTGCCTACGTAGGCAGTAATCAGCTTTCTCCAACTCCTGTTGATGTTGGCAGTTTGACTTGGTACCAAGAATCACAAATTTCTTAAAAGCATCTCGGATGGAAACTCCTCTCCAGGTGTTGATTGACCTTTCCAGACCCACGGGAAGAGCAACTGTGCTTGGCAGCTCCCATGACACGAAATGCTTTTCCTTTTTTTCTCAGTGCTTGGGACTGAATCTAGGTCCTTGTGCGTGCTAGACAAATGTTCTACCATTTAGCTGTCTTCTTAGCCCTTGTTTTTCTTAAATAAAAATTCATTTATCCTATTAATATAGCATAGCTCATTACATGTGTAATGGCATTATGTCTGCAAGGAATATAGATTTCAAAACAGAGTAGCCATGATCATTGAAATCATTCCTTAATCTGTGGACAGCAGATTGGATGTTGTGTTTGCAGAATAAAAAAAATTACCATTAAACATTTCAATAAAAGCTTTTGGATACCCACATACATTGTCAGTAAGCAGTAATGTTTTAAGTTTATTTTTTTTTTCCTAAGCAGTAGGTCTCAACATTGAGTTTAATTTTTTTTCAGTAATACTAGATATGGCAGCATACACCTACAATTCTAGAACACAGGAGTTGGAAACAGGAGGATCCATGTGAGGAAACAGGAGGGTCAGCTTGGGTATAGTAAGGAATAGGCCAGTCAGGGCTATATAGTAAGACTTTGTACCAAAAATAAATAAATACATTTGAGTCGGCATGTTGTGAAGAGCAGATCCGGTGCTATACAGGCCCAGTTGTTACACATGTGCAGTACAAGGAAAGTGGGTCATTGGTAGGCGCTCTGGAATTTTCAGAATGGTAAATGGCATTGATGTCAATTTAGCCATAAACTGTCTTAGTCCCTCACAAGGGTGCCTGTCCTTTGTAACTTTGAAGACAGTGTTAACCTGTCTGTAGAAATGAAGTCCTAGATGGCATCTTTCTCCCTTTCTGTGTGTCTGGAAGCTTGCCCTTTACCATGGCTGTCTTCATCAATGAGAGCATCTGGGCCCCTCGTTTGGTGACTCTGAGAACAGTTTCTTTCCTTTACCTCATTAGCCAACCTCCAGCTTTCTTCCTGTGTTTTATTTCTCTCTCCCTTGATAGAATTGAAGAGACTTAGAAGGTTAGACACTCACTCTCCATTGCCTTTTGGCTTCTGGCTTAACGCTCATGGATCCTCTATCTGGTCAGCTCAACTGTGTTCACATCAACATGCTTTCATTTCACGTTCCCATCATTCATCTGCTCACTGAAGTGTTTTTCATTTGTTTAATTTCCTTCAGTAAGCTATGCTTTGCGATTACAGTTTTACTAAAACCTTGGTATAAAGGGAAGCAAGGTTGATCTACCTCAGCTTTCAACATGACTTCCTCACTAAGATTAAATTATTTAATGCTTTTATTTTAACGTGAGACACAGGTGACCTTAATTTTTCTGTTCTGTTTTGTTTAGGGAGGATTGTTTTTGTTTTGTTTGTTTGTAACAGGTCTCACTCTGTAGTCCAGGCTGGCTTGGAACTCACAGTGTAGCCCAGGCCAGCCTCAAAATCATGGTGATCTTCCTGGCTCAGCCTCCAAAGTCCTGGGATTACAGGTATGAGCCACCACCCGTGGATTTCCTTAGATGGCTATTCACTGTTCCAATTTCTATACTGTGTGTCTCAGAGCCTGCGGAAGAGGGAAAGACATGAGGGAACAGCTGTTCATTGGAGCAGTTACAACACAGTTCATTTTATTATTATCCTGGGTGCAGTTCCTGGTGACCCCAAAAGATTACAAGACTAACATTACAAATGACAAATCATAGATACCATACAGGTACAATAATAACGAAAACTCTTCAAGTACTCTGATAATTATAGCATAAACACAAGAAATAAGCACACGCTAGAAAAGTATAAGCTAAGAGACTTGCTCGATTTAGGACGCAGCTTCTGAAACACAATACAGCAAAGAACAATAAAGTGAGAGTGTACTTCCTTAGCCACATCTAGTGGGAGAGGGTAAGAGAGCCTGTGTCTTCTGTGAATGTGTCATAAAAGGAAGAAACCATTTCTCCAGAAATAGTTAGGCTAACTTCCTTTTCTATCTTCTTGGCTCAAGTGCATCTATGACTATTTCTTAAATACTTGTTATAGTTTAGTAACGTTCACTAGCTTAGTACTTAAGTAACATGAGCAATGGGCTCATCATAGGTTAATAGACTGTTTGGATCATCATATTATTAATTCTAAATGGCCAGGAACAGAGCAAAAGGCCCACTTCTGTCATGTACTAAAATTGTACCAGTGCTGTTTCCATGATCTTTTATTTTTTAAGGCTAAAAATCAAAGCCCAAGCAGATGTTTTACCAGAACCTACAAGAAAAGGTTAGCTCCAAAAGGAAAGTAGAAAGGATTTAATTAGGGAGCAATGTGGGCATATTCCACATCTTTATTATCTAGTCAGAGCCAGAAGTGGCAAGAAATACTCAGAGAAGAGAATGGGGTGTCATGTGTCCCAAATAAAGAATGTCTGTTATGCCATTAAATTCTAAATCCTTCCCCATATTAAAAAAACAAAGTTTAATACCAGCAGGGTACAGGAATCAACTGGCAGCTCAGGGTGCTTGAATGAAAACAGAGATTAAAATTCCACATACAGAGCACTTAATTAACCCTGCATTTTATGGAGCATAGGGGTGGGGTAGTCCATGTGGAAGCCCCACTTCTTAGTGCTTACTTGGTTGTGATCTCCTGGAGATGTAAAAGTCTATGGTTAAATAGTCATCACTTCCTGAGGACATGGGTTCCTTGTCTCTGTGGACTGTACAGTTCCCTCTGTTTTGACCTCCACGTGTCCTCATGAATATAATCCTGGCACTTGGATGCAGACAGCACTTCCTGGCATTTGCACAGTCAGCGTTAAGCCACTCAGGTATGAGCTCATAGACACTCTGTGCCATTTAATCACTTTGCATACCTTTAGCAAATGAGTATTGCGTACCTACTGTGTGTGGGATTCTGCACTAGTTGCTGAAAGCTCTAGACAATATATGACTGGAGCCCCAGGAACGAAACTGAACCAAGTCGCAAGGAATGTGGTAAATCAAACTGTATAGTGCCCAAAAAATAAATGTTAATAACAAAAGTGATGAGAGCTCACTTGCATGGTTGAAAAATGCTTCAGGAAAGGACATTTCAGTTAAGATAGGGCTGCATGTTGGCTGAGGAAAGAAACCTGCATTTCATACACAGAACAGAGCAGCCTGGAGAAGGCAGGGTGGATTAAGGCCCTCAGGAAATACTAAATCCAGACAAGGCTAGGAGAGGTACAGATCCTGCTGTTCAGTGAAAAGCTTCGGAACTGGATGCTCAGGGGCCTAAAATAACCTACTTCACAATTAAGACGTTTGTGCGTAGGAGTAGGCAGCCAAAGACCCCCGGAGGGACATTTGGATAATGGAAGGTTGAAACCCGTGTGTAAGAAAGATCCTTGTGTGCACGCGGGAGAGCCTAGATTAAAGACTATTGTTAACAGTGCAGTTGAGTCCGAGAGAATCTGGTTGTGGCAGTGACCAAGAGATTCGTGATGGTATAGGAAGTGGAGAATCAGAGAGGATCCGGAAGGCGGGGCCGCAGCATGGAAATCAGAACTTTATGAGTTACCTCACTGCCATTGATGATGTTGGGGTAATTGACTTTTACAGATGTGGATGTGGGTCTTTTCTAAAAAAAAAAAAAACAACCTAAATCAGGACTTAAAGTCACTGAGGAAGATGATGGTTGGTTTGGATTCCATGAAAGCCCTCTCCTTACTGAAGGATCCATTTTGTCGGGAGTTTCAGAGGGAAGGTTGGGGAAGAGAAAGAAATGGTTCTGGCCTTCTGTCATGGTTGGTGGCGTTCTGGAGCTCCGTAGCTGCCTCCCTATTGGGAGGCATCCTTACACAGCACCAATCCTTGATCCTGACTTTTGAAAATGTAATCCAACTCAAGCAGTATGTGCAGTTATTTTTCAAAGAAATTTACACATAACCCACGAGTCACTTCTCTCTTCTAAAATTACAAAATGCTCCTTCACTTTAAAGATTGTTCATTTGCTTCTTTGTTTAGAAAAACTGTGCCTTCATTTGCTTAAGGAAAAGGTATGCTAAAATTGTAGTAATGAGATGCATTAAATGTTTATAACTTCCAGCATCAGTCCCAAACGTAGGGTCCTCGCTTTCTTTTTTCCGCTTTGAAGAAAATCATCTGGTGCTTTATACGGATAAACATCAGGAGGTGAGAGATTTATTCATGGCTGTTTCCCTGCATAAATGCCTTATTCTTCAAGAAAAGCATTTCTAATCAAGAGCTTTATCCCCGTCACTCACCCCCACTCTTTGTTCACACTAGGAGGTCAGCACCTTATGTTTCTGGCATTGTAATTTATTGCTGTTGCAAAGATTGAGTATTTGTATAGGATTTCCACCTTAATTCAGCTTTGTTGCAAAGTCTTACCAAGTAGTACAAGAATACTTTCTAAAGAACACTTGGCTGAATTCAAAAGTGGTCAGATATATTTGGACTCAGCAAATGGGTATAAATATAAATAGTATAGAGACAGATTTAATGTAAAATAAGGTGTGTGTATATATGCCTGGGTATGCAAATGAATGCTATATGTAGGTCTGAGGCATGACTTTCTTTTTCCCTTCACATTTGAGATGATTTAATGAGTTAGCACTTTATATGATACAGGAGTTGGATATGAGTGAAAGACCTTTTGAAATTAAAAGGCATATATTTTCAATTTCAGATCCTGATGTTTCAAAATACAAACATATTTCCTTCTTGTTTTGTGCTTTGAAAATAAGCTTGTATGGAAGACAATAAAACCAGAAATAGACGCTGAGAAGCCCCTTCCTGCAAAAGACTCAAGGGATGTTTTTACCAAGAACAGTGGAGAGGGATGTGCAGAGACACAGTCCACTTACACTGCCCTAGAGCTGGTTAGGGTGTCATCTAGGTCCTCTAACGGTTGTTAGGGTCATCTCCTCAAAAGGAGGGGCATGATGAGACCAGAAGAAAAAAATGGGTCAGGCAGCTTTTAGAACAGGAACACTGAAAGCAGCAGTTCCCTTCCCGTCCTTGGCCGGAAGCAGGAAATGTCTTTGGTTCTGTCCTGGCCAGAGGGAGCTAGTCTCTTCTAGCCCTGCCTGGAAGCTAGTCATGAAGATGTGGCTACAACTCCAGTCCAGACAGCAAATCCCTTCCGGTGAACACTGTGGAACTAGAACATTAGGTTTTCTTAGTGGAATGGGTTATATCTATTCTCTGATTTCAATCCACCTTCTAAATAATTTTAGGGCCTCAACTCTTGAGGAGGGAATGCTACAGTATCCTTGTAGGCCATTGAAGATGGAACCTTCCCTCCAGGTCAGCTCTTGTTTCCCTGGGAACACTAGGGAGGTGAACATTAACATTGCCACTCCTTCAGATCTCTTGGCCTTCAGTGGAGACATGACATTTTGATCTGCTCCAAAAGCTAGAACATTACATAGTATTGCCTCTTCCTTAAGAGTTATTCCTGCTGGGCCTGTCAATCACCTGGGTGATCACCCATTCCACAGGGAATCTGATCACCTGGAGACAATAAGGTGATGAGAGGAATAATATGCTCTTATTGAGGTAATGTCCTTATCCTTCCCCCAACCCCCCTCCACACAGTCAGTTAAGGAATTTTACCATGCAGCCTGCCCATTTTTCTGAGTTACTTAGAAAAGTATAACTTTTTCTTTTCCTTCTTTCTGTCTGTTTTTCTTCTGCATCCTGTCCAAGAGCCTGAAGTCCCTCTCCTGATACTCTGGTCTTTCTTGCCTTCTCTGAAGCCCTCCCTCTTTTCCCATGCATCTGCTTAGTGCCCTACATTATGGAACCTGCCTGCTTCTCGAACCCTAACACAAATATCATTGTTTTCTCTCTTCCTCTTCTCCACCCCCTTCTGGCATCTCCTGGGATTTATGGCCTGCTCTCCTGTTGTTTTGCTCTCAAATGTTAATAAATTTCCCTTGTGCTTCCAAATCTATTTTAAAATTATTTTATTAAAGAGAACAAACCCCCAAAATAGAGAACCCCAATTTCCTCAGTAACACAAATGACACTCCCCTCTCATTTACCACCTGTCAATGCCTGTGATACTAGAAAATTTTAATCTAAGCTTTTATAGATGCAAGTACCCTAGAATTCCTCTGATGAGGCGGTATCTATTCAAGCAAATGGTAACTTCAGATATGTCAAGAAAGCCACCCATCTCCTCTCTCCAGAAATCCGTAACAAACCTTTACTTTCAAGGCTTTCTTTCCAATACTTTAACAAACCTAGCCAATGTTTACTTACTGTGACCTCAGTGGGGCTGAATCACAGCTGTCCTGCATTCTCCTAATAATAAAAGCGCTTTGTAGATTTAGAGAGCTATTGCGTCCTTCAACCATCTCTTCCAGACCAAACAATGCAAACTCTTCTAGTTTAACATCCAGGCCACCCTCCATCAATACTCTATCAAGGTATTGCTCTTTCAATAGAAGCTGTTGAATTTCTCAATATCCTTTTCGAAGTACAACAGCCTGCTGGAACATAAGCTTAGAATACAGCAGAAGACGAGTCTCGGGAAGAATGTGATGGTCCCCCCTTTGCATGTGTAGTAACGGCAAACCAGTAGCTTTCCTTGTCACAAGCTGTCCTTCCTTTTTACATAAATTATTTATGTTAGTTATATGTAGTCTTCTTAAAATGTAATCTTTACCACGGGTTCTGGCCTCTTTGGTTTTATCCACATTGTATACTAAATAAGAAACCTTGAACAGGAAATCTAATGCCCGAGAAAACAGAAGGTAACAAAACTCAAGACTAGGACTAAGGACTTTTTTGCATAAAACAATTGGAGGCTGGTCCTTTTGTCACTGTCTAGAGCAGCTTTCCCCAGCCCAGCCTGCTGTTCCTGTTCAGGACATTTCTCACTTCTCAGCTATTCTCCCTCTGGGACTGGCCTGTCTGAAACACCCGCATCTGTCGCACACATTTACACCATATGCCACAGGACACCAGGAGACGCTAGTCACCCCTGTTATGAGCTCCGAGAGCATCCTGCACATGTCCCATGCTAACCAGAAACATTCATTTTGTCTGAGAAAAGATATATGCTAAAATTTTATTTGTTGTTGGACACCGTAAAGTCGTTTCAGTGGAGCAACAAGAGACAGCGATTTATAAGCCTGTAAACCTTGTGAGACAGTAGGTAAACTCTAACCTTTACTAGAAGGTGCTTTGGAATGGAAACCAGGAAAGGCTCAGCTGGTTATCCTTTACTGCTCCTGTACTGTCCACAAGAATCCTGAGATTTGGGCTGATATATTATGAGTGTAAAATTTATACGTTTTATTTTTGTCGTATAATCACTTCTACATAGACCTGAATCTTTAATGGAAATCTTAAATTTTTAAAATTTTTAAGAACGAAGTAAAGAATGACTTTCCTGCTGGGTGTGATGGCGCATACCTTTAATGCTGGTGCTTGGGAGGCAGGCAGATCTCTGTGAGCCTGGTCTAAATTGGGAGTTTCAGGACAGGCTAGCTGTGGCTACATGGATACTCTGTCACAAAAATTCCAAGAAAAAAAAGAAAGTCTTTCCATTTTGGAAAGATTCACTTTGCCCTCAAAGAACCTGATTACAACCATGGAATTAATTTTCTTGCAGTTTCCTGAATTACAGAACTTTTGTCATCACCAGTTAGTTTTGCCAAAGTCACTTTGGGTCAAAGAAATCTTTATTTCCTGATGCTTACTACTTTAAACAAATTTGTGTATGCATCCATATATGCAATATTTATTTTGTGATTAGTAATATGGTTCAAAAGAATAGTACTGCAGATTCTCTGATTAGCCAGTATAAAGAAAATGAAACATCTTTAAAACTTATTTATATTAATAAATTGACTCTTTATCCATGTGTCCCAAGGCCCACAATTTGACATACAGAAAAAATATTATGAGTTTGTTTCTTTAGTATGTACTCACCGGAGGTAGAGAGTGCACAGCATTGAACAGAACAAGCTAAATCCTTGACCTCATGAAACTGATAGATTAGTACAAGAGGTGGTCAAAAGTATAGATACATATGTATGTGTATGTGTTCTCATAACATTATATCATCTATATAAACATACTTCATTATATATGTGTGTGCATCCATATATACGTAGAGAGAGAGAGAGAGTACCTTAAACAGAAGGAGATTAAGTAACTGCAGTCAAGTAAAAGTACCCTTTCATATGTGTCTGTACACATAAATCAGATAAATAGTATAGTGTGTCTATTTTTAGATAGTTGATGAATAGCCCTTCGAAACGATTTGAGCTGAAACCAGAGAATGAGGCAAGGGTGTGCAGGAGCATGATACATTATGATAACGTCTTTGGAATTTGTTTCAAGTGGGATACAATATTTTCAGCAGGAGCAAATGTTTGTTGCTGCGTAGTGCTTCACATAATGTAGGGGCAAGAGTGGAAGCAGCAAGACCAAGTGACTGGCTGTTATCCCCACAGGAGATGATGGGCTTGAAATCAAGAGCTGTGGAGAGTTATTACGGAGTGAGACTGATACTTTACGAAGGAGTACTGGAAAGAATGCCCAACTGCCTAGATGTGGAGCAGGAAGCAAGGGAGTCTTCAAGGTTCTGAGCCTGGGCAACAAGGGGCAGAGCCGTGCTCCTGGAGACAGAAATGGGGGGCGAAGAAGTAGAAGCATCAAGTACAGTGACAGCTATCTAAGTCTAGATTTTAGTGAGAGTTCAGTGCTTAAAGTAATAAATCAGGAGGTAACAGCCCACGGATGATATTACAATGTAATTAGGTCACCTAACAGTTACAGAAGAAAATGAAGAAAAATAGACCAGAGGTTGAGTCCTGACACATGGCTGTGTTTAGAGGACTACAAAAACAGAGGCTTTAGCAGAGAATGACTAAGGAGTGGGCTGTGTAAAAAGCAGGGACATGGGGCAAACCGGATAGGATAGCTGTTTCAGTTGCTCCTTCCCTCCCTCCCTCCGTCCCTCCCTCCTTCCTCCCTCCATCCCTCCTTCCCTCCTCCCTCCTCTCCCTCCCTCCTCTCTCTCTCTTCTCTTTTAACACATACTTGTATGGACCGCATAAACGTATACATTCACCCAGCTTTTTCTTGAGCAAATAGCTTCATTGAACCATAAAAACACTCAGCCTTAAAATAATAAAAGTGGACATTGTTCATATTGCAGATTCTCCGTTTTCTAAAAGAACTCCACAATATGTTCTTTAAATGAATTATTCCAGCCTATGACAATTAGGTTTCATCTACCAAAACTTTCTTGAAATGACTCCCTACTTCAAAGCAAGCTAGAATTCTGAAGTTACCTTTAAAAAATATGTTCCCAGCCATGTGTGGTGGCACATGCCTTTGATCCCAACATTCAGGAGGCAGAGACATGAGGATTTCTGTGAAATTGAGGTCCAATGGGACCACATACTGAGTTCCAGACCAGTTGGGGCTATGGGGAGACACTGTCTTAAATAAGAACAAGGATAACAATAACAATAACAGTGAAAGGACTTTGGGACCTGGTGAGGTGGTTTAGTGGGTACAGTGCCTGCTCCCAGGCTTGATAACTCAAGTCCAATCCTTAGGACCCAAGCTGTGGACGGAGAAAACCGACTCCAGAAAGTTGTCATCTGACCTACATATGTGCATTGGGGCAGTGGTAAACACACACACACACACACACACACACACACACACACCAAATACATGCTTGCAAAAGTATGTAAGCTCAGGGGAAAAAAGCAATTGCTTTTAGAGTCTCTCCAGCACTGAAAGAATATGATTTTAAGTTTTAGTAGCTTCAAATGAGCGTACAGGCCTTGGTGGGGAGGAGGGTTCTGCCTGACATGGCATTTCAATCCCAGTAGACTGTTGCCTTCTACCTCCTTGCTACCCTTGCAACCATGTCTCTATTCATTCTTAAAGCCCTGGAAGGGACAAACAGAAGTAAACGAAGGGACCAGATAATGTTCCTATTTGCTTTCCAGACCAGAGTTTTCATTTAGCTCAGGGATCCAGACAAAAATAAAAATTCAAATTGCACCAATTTCATACTGTATTTTAAAATATCAACACATAGAACACAACAATTACACAACAATCCCACACTGTTTTACATTTTGCTATGCTAAATATTTAGATAGACTTAATATTTTCAGAGCAGTTGAGTCTTCAAGTAAAGAATAAGAAAAAAATGCAGCATGCTTATGCAGATGAGATGATGTTATGATGAGAATCAGATCTTTCCCACTTACTGACCTCAAGTGTTTAAATTTGTAACCAGGATATTTTGCATTTGAAATCTGGTACATGATTGGAAAAGTTACCAAGTTTCTAGGGACCTTTTCAAAGGTGTTATGTAAATGGAAATGGTTATTATTTATGACTAAACCAGCTGCATATTTAGTGCTTTTTTTTTCTACTCTGGCTTTTCATGCAGATTAAGCTATGAACCAAGCAACAGAGTTGATGCTATCTTCGTATTGATAAGAGAAACTGAGTTTTAAGTGAAATGTACTCTTAAGAATATACACAACACTAGTTTCATATCATTATGTTATAAGTTGATTTCATCACTCTTAACGTGTTTAATCTACCATTTGGTTTTAATTCATCTTACAAGAGTTTTCAATTTGGAAAAATAAATAAGTAAATAAGCAAAATAAAAACTGACTGCCCTTCTTCCCAGACATCTCTTAGGGATCCCAAATTATTTTACCATACAATTTGTTATCCACCAAGTATCCTAGAAATATGGTTTTACTCACCCTTTTTTGACCCTCGAGTTACTCATTCCACAAGCACAAAAAACTCTAAGAGAAACACGAGGCATACAAAAACTAAATGCTCTATTAATAAAATATGTCACATTTTAAAACATTTCTGTATCACTACAAAGACTGTCTATAAAGTAAATTGAAAAATAAAAAGGCCCGCTGCTAAAAGCAAGTAACAAATCTGTATATATTGTGTTTATTTTGTTTTCAGACAGTGTGTTGCTCAGGCTGGCCTGAAACTTAATGATCCTCCTGCCTCAGCCTCCCAAATTCTGGGATTATATGTGTGGATCACTATGCCTGGCCCAAGTAATAGTTATACAATTTCATCTTATTAAACCAAATCCAACTGTCACATTGTTAATAACAGTTCTTTTGAAGATGCGTGAACACAAAGCTCAGCTAGCCTCTAGTGTCCCATCGGGACTTATTCAAAATGTTCTCAGGCAACACAGCCAAACTCAGTGCAGTGACAGCAATAATACCAATTTCTCACACAGTGTGCTTGAGCTGATGTAAGCAAAATACTTAGACTAGTGTTTGGCATGCTATAGTGTTTCAAAAATGCAATTCATAATTTTTATCTTAATTTTGCAAATAATACATTTATTGAACTCAACCAGAATAATTACTCTGCTTTTAGGATCCATAAGAAGAAGACAGAATGCATACATAAAGCAAACTAAAAATGAGTTATTCATTAAAATGTTGTATCACCTATTCATCAACACAAAGCCAAAGGAAAAGCCAAAGCAGAGAGCTCCAGCAGCTCATCACAAACCCCTTTGACTGGGGCTGGAGAGACGACACAGTGGTTAAGAACACAGGCTGCTCCTGCAGAGGTCTGGAGTTTGATTTCCAGGTGTTGGTGGCTAACAACTAACTGTCCATAACTCTAGTCCCAGGGATCCAACACCCTCTTCTGACCTCCTCAGACACTGCATGAATTGAGTGCACTTAAATACATGCAGGCAACATGCTCATACACATAAAATAAAAGTAATAATAGAAAAAATAAAAGAATCCTTTCTTCTGATATACAGAGTGTCCCTGGGCCAAAGCATCAAGAATGCCTGGATTTTTTTTTTTTTTTTAACTATTTCTAAACCTAACGCCAAGACTAAGACCTTACCATAGTGATATTTTAAAAAATAAAATAAAGCCAAATATAAAGTTGGAAACAGCAGAAGAGAATAACAGCAATACTATAAGAAAGAACATTTCAAGGAACGTGATAGAAATAGATGAATAAAAGCAGGGTTAGAAGGGCGGAGACAAAATAAAGGCAGAGACTGGCAGAGGGAATGCACATGGGCAGAATAAAGACAAAGTCTTAGAGAAAGAGCTCAAGAGAGAATACAGAATAAGAAGCGACAATGGGAGGATGATAATGGTGTAGAAAGAAACAGAGCCCAGGTGGCATTGCAGGCCTGTCACCGCAGCACTAGCAGGGCTGAAGCAGGAAGATGTAAGTTCTAGGCTAGTCTGGGCTATAGGGTGAGACCTTGTGATAGAAAACATAAGGGAGAGAGCAGAGGGAAAAAAAGAGGGGGTAAGGAGGGAGAAGGAAGGGGAAAGGGGGAGGGATGAGTGGGAGGAGAGAGGACAGAGACGAAGGAGGGGAAGGAGAGGAAGGAAAAGAGGGAGAAGGAAGAGGAGAAGGAGGAGAAGGAGGAAGGGAGGAAGGAAGGGAGGGAGGAGGAAGAGGAGGAAGAGGAGGAGAGGGAGGAAGGGAGGGAGGAGGAGGAGAAGGAGGAGGAGGAGGAGAGCATTCTCCAAAAATGGGGTGAGCTATCCATTCCCATATGGACTATGCCAAAGACACTTGTGAACTTAAGATGAGAGGAGGAGAGGGAGGGAGGGAGGAGGAGGAGAGGGAGGAAGGGAGGAAGGAAGGGAGGGAGGAGGAGGAGGAAGAGAAGGAGGAGAGGGAGGAAGGGAGGGAGGAGGAGGAGAAGGAGGAGAGGGAGGAAGGGAGGAAGGAGGAGGAGGAGGAGGAAGAGGACCATCATGGAAATGGAGAGAACTGAAAGCTGTATAGGAAAAAAGAAGAAAAGAACAGGACTCGGAGGCTGCTCTGATATGAATAGGTACTGCAGAGAAAGAAAGGCGGTTTTAAGGAATTCTAATTGGGTTTGGTGGCACATACTTTTAATCCCAGCACTCGGGAGGCAGAGGCAGGTGGATCTCTGTGAAATCTAGGTCAGCCTGGTCTACATAGTGAGTTTCAGGTGAGTTGTAGTCACAGGAAGAACCTGTCTCAAAAAAAAAAAAAAAAGAAAAGAAAAAAGAAAATCAATGTTGTTCAGGGTAGTTGAAGAGTCTCCAAAAAGTACAGCCCTTGATTTCCTCCCAGAATTTGAAAGTAAGATGCTATTGTTGAAGATAAAACATACTTCAGACACAGGACTTGGAGCAATCAAGCTAGAACTGTCCTGGAAGCCTCTTCTCTGAAGACTATCCCTCATGGTATCCAAGGATAATATGTAAGCTGCCAAAGGAGAAAACCAATCAATGATCCTACCAAGCTGTATAGCCTAATAAATGACAAAGATTGGCCCAGCAAACTATCTCTACTGGTGCAGTAGTGGCACTTTTACCTTGGGGGTAATCAACAGCTGTCTAATTGGACTTAAGTCTCGCTCAATGATAGGGAACTCGTGTGGTACTCTAAACATAGCCAAGTACACATACATGACTGGAGAGGTCATAGACCCTGGAGAAAAACTTACTTCTGTCACTCCCCTCAACCAAATGTATTTTTTACTATATTCTAAATAAGGTTCAAGGAACATCACTAAAAGAAGGGGTGCAAAAAATGTAAGAGCCACAGGGACAAGACACTTGCTTCTAGTCAATGCATTCTAGACATGATAGGGAAACTGCACCAATGACTTCTCCACAGTATGGTAGTCTAACAAGATTGGTGTATAATGACAAAACCAGTTGACATGCCAAGGTGGATGGGAGAAATTTCAAGGGTCCATCCTCAAGATGAAGAATTACAGGATGCTGAGGGAGAAAAAGGAGGGAGGGAGAGAGGGAGAAATAGTTATCTCCAGGGACTAGCTCCCTGAGAGGTTACCTAATTCCAAGTGAGCAACTCTAAACACAGGTATGCTGGAGCACCACTGAATGAACTCAGTGCGTTACGTGTGTGTGTGTGTGTGTGTGTGTGTGTGTGTGTGTGTGTGTGTGTAAATATAGCAATAATAGGGCAAGAAATTGAGAGGAAATAGGAAGGGAAATGGGAGGAGTTGGTAAGCTGGGAGGTTTGGAAATAATGCAAAGACTGTACTCAGGTGTGAAATTTACAAAAACAGAATTTAAACAACCAAATATTTAGCACCTGGTTTTTGAAAGATTTAAACTATACAAACAACAACTGAAAGAAAGTGGAAAAGGTTTACAGTGCAAAGCCTCACTAAATTAATTATTCAATTATTAATTTAATTAAATAAACCTATCACAATAATTCAAGAAAGGACCACTGTCTCTGTTTCAAAAACAGAAACTAATATATTAACTAAATTATTTGCCTAAGATATAGTGCATAGATTAGCAAATACGGATTTAAATATAACTTATTCTTTAAGAACTGCTTTTTAAAAAACTATGTAAGTATGATATGTACCTACAGTGTAGACTATATTGAACATAATGGACGTGTGTGGTTTTGTTTGTACTCTAGAAATGTTCACTTTTACTCTGTTTGTTGGTTCAAGTGTGTTTACCAAATGTTTCCTGATTGATTTAGGAGCTGGAACCTTTGCTTTAGAGTTGTAGAGGTGTTTGTGAGCAGTGGGAACCTATGGGTCGTTTGTTGGGCCTGGTCAAAGTGTCAGTTAAAATACACAATGACATACTTGAGATGGGCTTATTGATGAATAACTACTGCTAGGCCAAGATAATATCTAGACCTTCAAGCAGGAAGCCATAAACGTTTGTTTTGTTTTCTGACTTCAAATTAAGTCTTATGACCAGTGCAGTCCATGCTAAAGGCACTCTCAATCTAGGTATAATATGAGTTACTAAGATAGGGTTGGCCTGGTGGCCATCACTACCACCATCACTGTCATCATTTTTTTTTTTTTTTTTTGCATGCTAAAGACCTTGTAGAATTTAAGGCACAATACTGAAAGGGTTGGAATAAATTTTATTTCATAGAAGTCATAGCACAAGAAAGATAGAGAGGGCCTTCAACTGCAGGTCAGCCATTACAGTAAGAAGCTCCCAGTCAGGGTCAGACAACAAAGTATTAGTTATATCCTGCTTAAGAGATCTGTGAAGACCCCCAGCCAAATTAGTCTTCTAGGAAAAGAACCTGCCCAGTCCAAAACCAGATATCAGGACAAAGCCCATGGAGCCCGAGACTGAGTTCAGAGCCCCAAGACTAGCACACACAGCCATTTTGCAGTCTGAAATCCCATGCCTTACAAAAACCCATCACTATTCAAAGTTTATTTTTAATTAAACTGAAGTCTGAAATCCCATGCTTTACAAAAGACCCATCACTTTCAAAACTTTATTTTTAATTAAATACAGAATTGATCTCTATTTAAAACACTAGCACTTTAATCTATTCTAATTCCATTTCCTTATATTCTGTTTAATAAAAAAAAATAAATAAAACACTGATCTTAAAGAGGCCCAAAGATGTGCATGCTAATTTATGTGTTTTCTTTTAGAAAATGAATGAACTATTAAGGAGGAATGTTACCGAACATACCACCATGACCATGTGAATGTGTTTACGTCATCAGTGCTCCTCTCATTGACTTGTTTTGTTTCTATTTGACCTATTCAAAGGGCTGAGCATTTTAGAATGAAAAACAGAAATATTTTTAGCTGTTTCCCCTCCTACTTATTCAAAAAGATTTACAGTATATATAGCACATTTGGGAATAAGTTGATTTGTGTACATGTGTCTATGTGTATATAATGTTCATAGTTACATAGAAATACATAGACTAAGAACTCATATAAATCATACTTCTACCAATTCCACAACTTTCATTCTCATAATCCTCTTTTTTAACTTTCTTCTACTGTGTGTGTATATGCATGAGTTTATGTATACCACGTGTGTGCAGGAGCCTGCAGAGCCAGAAGAGGGCATCATCCAATCCCCTGGAACAGGGTGACAGCTGGTTGTGAGTCACTCGGTGGGTCCTGAACCTAAGTCCTTTGAAAGAGAAAGATTAACCATTTAGCAATCTCTCTAGACCCTTAGTCTCGTACTTCTTGATGAATATGTAATTATCTCTTTGTCCCAGTAAACAGTAGAACCACAAAGAGTTTCTTATCTTTACAACAGTATGCTGATGTCACTGCTTCTGCTGAACTGCTTGTTTGCTAGCGACATGTTGTCCACATTCAATCCAAAAGATGTAGGACTGGCTGACTCCAGACCCTTTGAAAATATTCTAGGTGTTTTCTCCCTGAAGCAATTTGTGCACGGAACTTAAGCAGGCTGTTCAAACAAATATTAGCAGCAGTAATGGAAAGTATGTCTGTTCTAAGGGAACGAGACAGAATTCTAGTGGCAGTAAGCACCAGCCTTAAACCAGCAGGGCCAGCAACATTATCATCCACATTAAGAGATTCTGAAAGTCCTTGCAGTATTCTAAATCCTTAATCACACAGTGTACATTCAAAATCCAATTACATGCTCTACAAAATAAATAAAGTATCCAATGGCCAAGAATCCTTAACATCAGTGATTTTTAGGGCAGAAGAATGGGGCACTAGAAACCTCAGCCAGGAGGCTTCTGATGGACAAACACTGAGTGAACGATTATTGCACAGAATGTAGGGAAGAGGGCATTTGAACTTGTCTTAATTAATATGCTAACTAAGCTAATGTCTTTGCTGAAAGCTTAGGCACGCTTAGCTCAAATTTGCTTTGTGAAATATTTATCCACAAAGACAACGGCTTAGGGGATGTGGAATCTTCATGACAATGGTACAGATTTATTATTATCTTTAGGCTCAGAGTGCATACTTTGTACTGAGGAATGTATCCGCCGAGAAAGAGCAGCAGTGGCCTCATTTATGCCTTTCTCTTAAACGCTGTTTTAACATTAAGTGCTATTTTACCAACCTGCAATAGTGAGGTTCTGTGTGCCTAAATATGGCATAGACTGTGCTGAATATTATGGTAAATGTAATCCCTATGTTCCTTAACATAAATCAAAACATATATGCTTGTAAGTTCAAGGACTCTTGTGAAACAATAAATCAAATATCATGATGCTGGGCTTAATAGCATCCATTTAGGGTAGATGGCTATATTTTCATGTGACCTTATATATGGTCTCTCTTATGTTTTAGTAAATGGTACTTTGGCTCAACTCAGCAATCTTAGCTGTATTCTTAATTTTTAAATACATTTTATTTTTTATCATTTTATGTGTATGAGTGTATTGCCTGCATGTATGTATGTGCACTCATGTTGTGCAATGCCCATGGAGGCCAGAAGGCAGCACTGGATCCCTTGAAACTGGAGTTAGGTGTCAGATGGGTGCTGAGATTCGAACCCAGGTCTTCTATAAGAACAGCGAGTGCTCTTAACCCCTGAGCCATCTCTCCAGCCCCATGTATTCTTAATTTTAAATTTATGTCTTATTCTGTAGATATATGCATGTTTGTGTGCATGTGTGTGTTCATGTGCAGAGTCAGTTCTCTCCTTCCATGTAAGTCTTGGAGTTGGAACTTAGGTTATCAGATTTGGCAGCAAGCACCTTTGTATGCAGAACCATCTTTTTAGCCCCCTGGCTGTCTTTTTAAATGCATATTTAGATATGTATTACATACATATATATGCATGTAGAGCATATTTATGTCCTCAAATGCCCTTTAGTGTGGCTCATGTCATTATTCAGTAGAGTTTAACAAATACTTAAAAAGTGGTTATGTTGTAGTGCTTATTATAAAATGATATAAACCACTTGGGTTTGCATAAGTTAACATGGTTTATGTAAGCAAATTGAGAATTCACAGTTTTTGATACTTGAAGATGGTCCTAAACCCAACCTTTCAAGATACTGAAGATCACTGCATTTCACATTCCTAAGATTATGCATCTGCCCTCCTTCCTCTCTAAACATAACTCACTGAGAACCATATCAACCTTAGTCTACTAAGAATAGACTATATTTATTCTCTGTATTCATCACATAAATTGACATTTAGCAAGAGCTCAAGAAAAATGAGTAAGAACATAGTATATATTGACCTAATCTCTGATGAAAGCATGTATTCAGGCCTGTACTTACTACTAGAATCAGAAAATAGGTAGGTTACATAATGCAGCCACAAGATTTGGGGTCCCTTCGATTCTCCTGTGTGAAGAGAAAACTAATAGCAAACTAAAGTAAACACATAGTTATTCATTGTGAGCTTTGGAGGGAAAGAGGAGGAAAGACCAAGTTCAAATATTTATATATTTCATTCTGGCTCTTGAATAAAGAGTCAAGGTTAGAGAAGGCCGTTCCAAGTTGCAAGGCAAATCTGCAGAGGGAAAGGGGGAGGGTCATGACGTGAGGCCACTGGGCACACAGGAAGGACAGAGTGAACAGCCCTGAAGCTAGACTGATGACATCACCCAAGAGTCTTCACTCTAGATGAACCACAACACTTATTAATACGGAGTATAGGTAACTTGAAAATTTAATCTCCGCCTGTCTTTGTCACATCCAAACTGTGATTCTGAAAAAAAATGTGTCTTCATAAAGAAAGAATCCTATTTGCACTGACCTGAAGTTAAGCATTTCTCTTCTGTCTCATGTTATATAGGGACTTTTTGGAAAAGAATATTGAATGCCATATTGTAATCCATACTACTCAAAACCAAAGGAAATTATTGTGGATGAGGTAGAAAGGCTGTGATTTCTTTCTCTTTGTTACTATATAGCATTTGTATAAAACAATGGGTTTCATCATGACGTCTTCAGACATGTGTCATGGTCTCTGAGCATGTTTCCTTCCTCTTCACCCTCTATTACGTCCTCCCCTGAGTAGTCTCTTCCTCCATCAAACAACTGCCTTCCACGTTCATGTCTCTTTAATTTCATTATTACTTATATTTTTGTTATTATCAAATTCATTGTACTTAATATGTGATTTTTGTATATTTATCTTGTGGTCTGGAGATTCAACTGGGGACTTTTGAATGCCAGACAAGTGATATCCCACTAAGTCATGCCCTCAGCCCTTCTTTTTACTTTTTGTTGTTGAGACAGGAGCTCACTGTTTTACAGGCTGGCCTTGGACTCATTCTATAGTCCTGACTGGCTTTGAGCTTGTGAATCTCCTGCCTCAGCTTCCAAAGGAGCTTGAATTATAGGCTTGCTCTATCCATCCCAGCATGATTTTTAAAAATTTTTCAAATCTAAATTCTGCATATGACAAAGCAGGCGACGTTTATGAGTCTAACTTATTTGTGCTTAAAATGATGATTCCCAATTCCATTCATTTTCTTGTAAATGACATGATTTCTCCATTCTCCATAGCTGAATATTCCCCACTATGTATACTTACATACACCACATGTTCTTTATCAGTTCATCCATTAATAAACAACTACATTGATTCTATAATTTGGCTGTTTTGAATAGGACTGCAGTGAGCATGGGTGTTCAAGTGCCCTACTGTAGGCTGAGATTCACCACATCCCACCTAAGAATAGGAAAGGTCACAATTCCTTTTGAAAATACTTTCAATTTTTAATTAAACTTTTATTTATTTATTTAGTGTGTGTATGTGTGTCTGTGTGCACATGCTAGTACATTTGGGCAGCTGTGTGCTGCAACTGGTGTGTGGGGCAGAGAACAATTTCCTGACATTGTTCTCTCCTTCTACCATTCTAGGGACCAAACAGGCTGCCAGGCCTGACAGCAAATACCTGTTACTCACTGAGCCATCTTACCCATCTTAAGTAATCAAAGTTTCTATAAATTTAGAAGTAATATATCCTACCAGAAACTGATCATGTATATAACATCATTCAAGGACATGTTTTGTTTCCTCTTAGCCAAAATCAAGTGAACCAAACCCTGTGCCCTCTGACCCAAGGAGTTGATAAAAATGGATTAGTAAACACAGTCCACAATCTCAGTAGGATTATTTTTCATTCCACTAAATTAATGTAGATCTCAAAGTAGATTCTGTTGAAGAAATCAAGTTGAATTATCTCATGTCTAATACTCAACTTCTGTCCCTTGAATACCTAGCAGTAAGTTGATTATAGCTGAGATCTAGCAAGAACACTGCCAGTGGTAGATTTATGAAATTAAGTCCATATGATTGCAGACATCTTACCACAAGCAAACTGAGCTTGACACTGCCCTCGCTGCCTCTTGATGGTTGTTTCTATTCCATGCGAATACTTAGCTGCATGTTCTGGTTTCCCAAAGCAAAGCTGAATTAGAAGCTAAGGGCCTCTTAATTGCCTCATATACTAGAACTCTACACTGCTTGTCTCTCATAGTAAGAACTGGGTGTTCAGAAGCGTCGTGAACCTGTCATCCCAAATAATGTGTCAACAAGATACTTCCTTGGAGGTTATTGGAACAAATGCCGAGTCAGGTGGTCAGGAGAAGTCTGGACCCCAACAAAGCTTCATCAGAATCTTTCAAGGGAAATAAAAAGGTCTAAGACCCACATCACCCACATGGAGCCTTTCAGTGATATCTGAAGACAGGGGGCTTGGGTATTGTTATTCAAATTGTGCCTGTCACCCCAAACAGCAAATATATTTTCATTTTAAGAAAGAGGAAAACTGATTATGAGAAGAGACCTAAGGGGCTCAGTGTGAGACTCGCTACCTGCTCTGTGGAGAAGCTTTGGCAAGTTCTCTCCCAGCTTCTCAATCCCAGAGAACAAGGTGTCCTGCACTTTCCTATTGCTAGGTTGTTCCCAAGAGAATCACACAAGCTGCTTTCAGATGCCTTCTCCAGGGCTCCAGACAGGACAAGACAGAGCTGGAGATGTGAGTAACACATTCATTCTTTAGCTTCCTCAGGATCTATTCAGGAAGATCAGGAGAGCATGGAAAGGCCTAGTAGTCAGTCATCACTTTGTCTGGCATTTTAAGAATCTGTTATTTGCTAATACTTTAAATCCCAAAGACATATGACTTTAGGGGTAGGTGCCATGAATGTTCTTTAGTTTTGAGTAGATAGCTCTTTACCTCCTTGGCTGTATTTAGCTTTAAGACTTGTTTTGTTTCTGATGCTATTGTGAATAAGATTGTTCTCTTTATTGCTTTCCTGGATAGCCTGCCCTAATGTGAAGAAACGGGACTGAGCTTTGCACATTGGTTTGCATTCCACTTTATGAATTAGTGTATTATCTCTAGCAGAGCTTTCTTTGAGTCTTTAGAGTACGTGTGAGAGCATGCCTGCTCCAAAGAGAGCTGCTTTCCAAGATGTCTTCACTCCTCTGCTCCTCACACACTCTTCACAATAGCCAAGATGAGATCTAGAAATCTAAGTCTCCATCAACAGATAAATGGCTAAAGAATGTGTGCTAGGAATGGCATGTTAGTGGAGCCCTATAATCCCAGAAGCTGGGAGGCTGAAGAGGAGGAGCATGAACTTGAGGCCAGCCTGAACTACAGAGAGAGGACTCAGAAGAAAGATAATATATACAAATATATACATATATATATATATATTTGTGTACATATATATACATGCACAGACACAAAATGCAATATTACTTGTTCTTAATAAAGAAGTCTTGTCATCTATAACAGTGTGGATGAAACAGGAGAACAATGTACTAAGTGAAATGACCCAGACACAGGGAAACAAATATCGCATGTTCTCACAAGTGGAATCTAAAATGAGTTGAAATCATAAAGAAATTTGAATGGTGGTTGCTTGAAGCTGGAAGTGGATATGAAAAATGACATCAAAGTCTCAGGAGAGGAGAATGTATCTTCCCTATGAGCACCACCAACAAGCCATCCTATATCAGCCTTGCCAAAACAGCCTTCGATGAGAAAACCAGTGAGTAGTGACCTATGAGAACGGGAATCTCAAGAGAAGTCCTCAGGCAATCAGTCAAGACAGGCTTCATCATCGCACAAGGAGTGATTAGCATCCGAGAGTACAGTTGATCTCACCAAGGAAATGGAGTGTAAGAAGCACAGAAAGGTGGGCGAGTACCAACATTTAAAAGGTTGTAAAGGGATAAAACAGGAACAACTGGTTTAATCTTATTGTCTGAATTCTCAGACTTCTGAGAGTATTTAGGGGCTATATAGCACATGGAAACTCATAACCTCATGTTCAGTGGGAGTCCTGACATCTTCATAGGCCCATTCAACTAACCTGGACTTCTTAAAGCTCATGAAGGCTAAGTATTGTCACACCTTAACAGAAGTAAGTTAGTTAAACAGTATTTGCCACTCTAGCTTACACTGGAATGGCTGACTCGGACCAAGCCTTAACTAAATTGCTAGAAGCTGGAGGGGCTCATGCCACAAGGAAAAGCACCGCAGAGTCTGTACAGTCTCCCTGCAGACAAAACCACATCTGAATACTGAAGTCAGGAGGTGGTGCATTCAGCAGTGATGGGAAACTCCCACTGACCCAACTGTCTAGGTGTTGAGCCAGACAGAAGCTGAGGTGACAGAGAAGGGTTGGCAAGTTCCAAAAATTCAAGCATTAGCCTTATTCCCTGATTGGCAAAAGAAGTATGTTTTGCTTACAAACTAAACTCTAATTCCACAAACCGCTGCAATGTGTTGAAAGTATCCATCAGTGAACTTAACGGTAAGTAGAAAGCAAATGACTCCTCTTTCCATCCCACTATCGATTAAAGCTTTTT
>NW_008351881.1:960723-967846 GCF_000622305.1 Nannospalax galili | reverse complement strand
TTTTTTCTGGTCCATTTTTCCTATTTCCAATTGCATTTTTGTGCATTTCATACAGTACATATTAATCATATTTAGACCTCCTTCCCTATCTACACTCTCCTCCCCATCTTCCAAAGCCTCCTCCTGGATTTCACCCATTCTGTCATATATGTTAAAGCCTATCAAGTCAGTTTGTATCCCCAGATGTTCCTCAGTGCAAGTTCATCCACTGGAGACTGGTCAGCCTACGTGGTCTCCCTCACCAGGCAATAACTAGCTTCCAGTAGTTCCTCAGCTAAGTTTGGGGCTTCTTACCCATTTCCCCACATCTGTGCTGTTTTTTTGTCTGGTTTGGGGTTTGCATGGGTTTGTGCATGCTGTCATCATTGCTGTAAGTTCATATGAGCAACTTCCCAGCTGCCTGGAAAACTCTGTTTCCTTGTGGTCATCCACTACCCCTGGCACTTATAGTCATTCTGCCCCTGCTTGTGCAATGGTCACTGAGTCCTGGATGGCAGAGGTTTACTATAGGAGTCCTAGCCAGATACAGCACTCTGCAGTCTCTTATTCTCCATGTTTTGACCAGTTGTGGTTTTCTGTGTTGATCATCATCTAATTCATGAGGAAGCTTTGCTGGTGAGAGTTGAGAGATACATTAATATTCTCTCTCCTTATCCACTATGTTCCCTGAGCCTTTTGTATAGAGGTTGCATGGTAGATGTTTCACTTAGGGCTGGGCATCTCACAGACATTTACTCTCTGGGACTGACCAGCTGGGGATCTCTGTAATAGTCTCCATCTGCTGCAAAAAGAAGCATCTTTGATGAGTGATGAGAGGTATACTTGTCTGTAAATTTAAGGATAATATTTAGCATATAGCTTGCCTAGATATGTGACAGACGTAGGTTTTTCTCTAGGATCTATGACTTCTCCAGCCACGCATATTTGACTGTGTCTAAGGTATCACACATGAGTTCCTTTCCACTGAGCAGGCCTTAAGTCCAATTAGATAACTGTTGATTACCCTAAGATAAAAGTGCCACTACTGCACCAGTAGACATAGTTTGCTGTGGTAATCATTGTTGTGGCTTTTAGGCTTTATAGCTTGGTTGGAGCATTGATTGATTTTCCTCCTTAGCAGCTTGCTTAGTATCCTCTGATACTGAGAGCTAGTCTTCAGGGAGGAGGCTTCTGAGTCAGTTCTAACTCCATTGCTCCATGACCTGTACCCAAAGTATGTCTGTCTTTAACAATTTATGGATTAAATTTTTTTTCATATTTTTCTACCTCCCCTGTAGTGAGCAGAAGGCTGAACAATCATTGAATTCCAGTAAGGTAACTGTGCTTGTTAGGGAAAAATGTAAAAAATCAAGAACATTATTTTGCCTTAGTGAAAAAGGTGGATTTTTTCATTGAGACCTTGCCAATGTGATCAGTGCTGCAGACTTGCTTAAGGAGTTCCCTCTCTCAGAGGTACTGAATCATAAGAGTGATGCGCAAATGCTGGATTTCATAGTGGCTGAGGCCCCTGGGATTGCGCCTTATGAAGACAAATAGCAGACGTAATAGTAAAATTAAAGTGTTTCACTGCTCCAGATTTAGAGAATGACTGTCTTCCTGCTGTAAATGATAGCAGCTTGCACACAGTTCAGTCTTTTTAGCTGTGTAAACGGTGCAATGTGGTTTAAGGAATTTTTTAATTAAAACATTTGGAGAATTCAAATATAGACTGCATTTTCCAGCCTTTAAAATGCTTTACTAAAATCGTAGGACTTAATGATCACATGCAATGGAGTGCAGTATTTCACATTAACCCCATCACAGAGTGTTGCCTGGCACCTAGGACCATATTCATTACTCCCCACCACCATGTTTGTGTGGACAGACTACCAAAGGTGTTCACAGTGCTTGGAGAGTGTGCCTATGTTTTATTATTATTTCAAAGAGACTTGTAACTGTTAAGCTACATTATTGCTTTTAAGTTACTACGAGTTATTTCTAAAATTAAAAGTAAGTTTTAAAGAGCTGGAGGTAGTCCTTCTAAATCCAGCTCTGATCCCTCATTGTTAGACCATCAGCGGAGTTCTAACACACATAGGGATGGGAAAAATCATAAATGAAAACTATGTAATGCACTGAATGTTATTTAAATTGCTGTTAAACTTTTTAACTTCCCCGATGATTTTTCTAGTCCCATATTCATTAAAAGTAAATGCTCTGAGCAAAAAAGTAATACTTTATCTTACATGATGTGTGTATGTGCTTATGTGTCTAATGTAAAGACTGTGTTAGCCCATGTTATTCCTATCTATTTCTGGAAGTCTTAGGGCTTCTAATGAATGTGGGAACTAGCTAGTCATAGGTAGCTGAAGATGGTAAGGGCTGTGCATGTGCCCACATGTCCAGGCTTTAACAAGGAGAGGATCAGTGCCTAAAATAAGATCAAGAACTTGTGTTTCTAATGCACTCACTATCCTGTCCTACTTAAACTTGTAGAATGTTATTGTGGTACAATAACAAATGGCCTCAGAGACTCCAGTGGCATGTTCTTTAGACAATGCTACTTTGAGACAGAAAAGAGTAACTTCAGAGTTGAATATTTTGCAAAAGATAATCCTCACACCTTCTCTAGGCTGGTTGCTTCTTCTGTTCAATGAACATGCTACTGCCCTATCGCCACACACAGACACAGACACTCACACAGAGATACAGACACACACAACTGTATACTGTGACAAATAAGATGAATACATGCTACACAAGGAAAAAGAGGTTTGTTGTTAATTTTTGAACCCATAACCTCAAGCTACAACTTTACATGTGGATCAAGTATCAACTAAACAAAGACTAACAAAGTCATTGTTTTTAGCAAAGATATAGTTATTATCAATATCTATAAATTAAATTAGTGGTAAACAGGCAGTAATAAACTAACTTGGTTTTAATTTCAGACCTTGTAAAAATCTTAGGATAGGTGAATTATTTGGTTGCTGACACTATGAACATACTTGATTAGCCTAAAAAGAAGCAAAAAAATATTTTTTTAATAAAAAAAGAATTTTTTAAAAATTATCTCATGACAGAAGAGCACAGGAAAATAGCCATTCCATAGGAAGTGTCATGCGCTTGCGCAGCCTCTTTTTAAAAAATATGTTACTTGGGGCTGGAGAGATGAATCAACGATTAAGAGCACTGACTGCTCTTGCGGAGGACTCGGGTTGGATACCCAGCACCCACATGGCGGCTACAAACCGTCCTTAGCTCCAGTTCCAGGGGAATCGGAAGTCCTCTTCTGACCTCCGCAGCATTGCACGACACGGGTGCGCTCACATACATGCAGGTAACACACTCATACACATAAAATAAAAATGATAAGTAATATATTTTTTAATATAGTGTATTGCTTGCATGTAGTAGGTGCATCTGTGTCGTGCAGTGCTGCAGAGGTCAGACGAGGGTATCAGGTTCCCCAGGAACTGGGGAATGGACAGTCGTTAGCTGTCATGTGGGTACTGGGAATTGAACCCAGGTCCTCTGCAAGAGCAGCCAGTGCTCTTAACTGATGAGCCACCTCTCCAACCCACACAGCCTTTTTATTTTTTAAGAGGGAGCTACAAATAAGAGATTGGTAGAAGAACGAAGGATGGAGAGGTACTGGCATCATTTGAATCTTACCAGAGCATTTCCTACTTTATTCCTTGTTCAAAGCTCCCAGCTCTTAAATACAACAGGAATTTTAACTGTGTGTTTGGTAAGCGCACAAATATTAGGTAAGTATCCATAAAACTTCATACCTAAATATCAAAATGTGAAAAGATATTGTCAACTAGCTGTGGTTAAAAACACTACAGCAATGATCGAAATTATGTAAAAACTATAATACAAACTGCTATATACTAGAGACGGTGATTTATTAGATGTGAGATTTTATTGCATATGTTAATTTTCTCAGTTCCTTTCCTCTGTCAAAATAAACTGGTTACTAGTACTCAGAAACGAATATCTCAGCTCCTGAATGTACACATTTATTTCTTTAGATCTAGTTCCCTTCCTTTTTCACTTAAAACTGTTTGTGTCTTTAACTAATAGCGATCTCTGGAAGGGAAAAATAGATTTTGTTTTCCTAGGTTTTCTAGTTTCCTTTAGCAACTGGCCATTCCTGAGCAGCCAATCAGAACCTTTATTTAGTCAGCATTGACAGTGATTAATAGATGCCTTGGAGACCTGCTTACTGATTGTCTCCATCAGAAAGCAGAGGTGGTAACTGGGAATTACAGACTGCTGTAGCATGCTTAGTGTTCTTTCTTGTTACAGTTTATCAGTTGCATGTAAGTGCTTAGAGCAAGGTCTGTGTTTGGTCATTAATCATTTTGATTAAACTCTAACTATGTGACCAAGCCAGATATTTCAATATTTTTTTTTCCATTTCAAATATGTTGACTTCCTAATATTCCAGGAAAGATGCTATTTCAGTTACACTATTTTAATAAATGCACTAGTGATTATAGAACACTTAGAATTGTGAATATACTTAGAAACATTTCTACTGCTCAGCTGAAGAAAGGAAAGCCCTCATTCACCAGAAGGTTCTATTAAACCCGGGGAGATCTTGGCAAAAACATAAAGTCAGTTTATGTCCAAACAAGCAAAGCCAACTGGGAAAGGGAATGACTGTTAGATGGAGTTAGAAAAAACAATAGACAAATGAAACTAAATTTATGAGCCTGTTAAAGCGATGGAGTCTTCTGCATCCACTCACATGTTTCTAAATCCTCAGAAATAAAACCTTGGTGTTCAGGATGTATTGATGTGTTATCTTTTGTTGTTGTTGATTTTGGAAACATTTCTTAAGGGTTCTGAAGTCTGTCAACAGTCCATTGTTTAAAAAGTAAGAGAGGGCTGGAGAGATGGCTCAGTGGTTAAGAGCACTAGCTGTTCTTGCAGAAGATAGGGTTTGATTCCCAGCACCCACATGGTGGCTAACAACCATCCTTAACTCCAATTCCACTGGATCCAACACCCTCTTCTATCCTCTGTGGGCATTCCATGACACAGGTGCACTTACACACATGCAGGCAATATAGGCATACACATAAAATTAAAATAAATTTAAAACAATTTTAAAAAGCAAGAGAAAAGGCTTGTAAGTATGACTCATACCCAGCAGAAAAATAATGGTAAAAACAAGTAGCCCAAGTAATGAACTCTAGTATGTAAGATGTACTGGGTTTTTATTGTTGTTGTTTGATATCTTTTTGTTTTTTTAACCTATTTTTCTATTGTATTTTTACTTTATTTATATTTATTAGTTTTTATTTTTAGAAGAAGCATTTCATTACAGCTTTAACATACTCATTAACAGTTTCCAGAGAAAAGATACATCTCTTTCAAAAGTTGCTATAAAATTTTTAGGTTCGCTATTGAATTAATACAGTTATACAGTATTGAACTTAGTATAAGCACTGTAAGACATAAAATTGAATATCAAAAATTGTTTTTGCTACTAACACTGAGATGTTGGTGCATGCATCTCTAATCTGTAGGCATCTGATTATTACTAGTCATAATCGGTTGCATTTGGATCCTTGGCACCTGTGTATGTCTATAAGGTCATTGGTTAGATTTCAATAATAATGTTTATCACCTCTACTAATTAACATGATGTAAATTTTTATGCTTCCTCTTAAAATATAATTCATTTTTTAAAATTTGTTGATTTTGTGTGTGTGTATGTGTGTGTGTATATATCACACAGAACATCCCAAACCATCTCATTCGACTCTACACCCACTTCCCAGATGACACCCTCCCATAGCCTCCCTCCCCCAACTAGAGCCCTTATACTCTGATATCCCTGCTACTGTCTACTGTGTTGTTGGCACCCCCAGCCATTCCCCACTACTTGCCCTTCTGGTGAATCTAGTCAACCTATCCAGAGGTCTTTGTTTTAGGAAGGTCAGCTGTTCCTCATCCAGCAGCAATTCGTTGTCAATATTCCTTTACATAAGATTAGGGTATACTGTTCATTTTCCCAGTTCTATGCTGGGTTACTCTCTGGGAGTCCCTTGGACCACTCTGGCCAACAACTCAAAAGAAGGTATCTCCTATCTGGTATTGTTGTTTGTTATGTAGACTTTAGCTATACATATGGAGTCTTAAGAAATTATATTGGCCCTTTTAATCTTTGGTTATACTTTCCTTTTGGGTATTTAAGGTCATACAGTTGGCCCAGATAAACCAATTTATTTTTACTCTTAAGGCCATTTGAGGATCTGTTCCTCAGGAGTCACATGGGTTTGGGAGGAGCCCCTGGGTCCTTTATTTTACCAGTTCCGCCTATGTGAAGATAAGTCAAAGGTCCTGCTCGACCATGGTTGGCTTCACTTGGAAGCATGGAAGAACTGATTCCTCTGTGTTGACCATCCTCTTCGTAGATTGGACATTGGTTCAAGTCCATCTAGTGGGGTCTCTTTGGCCTCCTTGATCAAGAGGACAAGTGACCCACCAAAATTACAAGGAAATTTTGAGAGATGCTCATAGTCCCCTGGAACTAGTCCACCTAGGAGGGCAAGGAGAAAAAACTGTCCCTTACGTCCCTCTGACCAAATTAGTATAGGCCTCAAAGTATGTCTGTTAAACATCCAAGAAGGTTAATTCCACCAGGCTGGTACTTTTAATTATGTGTGCCATGTAGATAAATCTTGGGCAAAGACCAATTGTTCTCAGATAAATATTGCCTAGACATATATTTCTTGATCTGGTATGTATAATTTGTCAGTAGGTTGTTGGACTAATATGGTTCCCTCTGGTTATTAAACTAGCTAGGCATTATTTATCTCTCCATTGTCTAACCCCTCCATCATGGTTTCCCCAATTAAGCAGCCCCCATTTCCCCCCTTTTGCCCTTAATAATACCCTTCTCCTGTGGTCCTACCTCTATTGAGCTCCTTCTTTCCCTTTATCCCCTAGGTTCCTTGTATACTCTTCCCTCCCCCTCTCTTAAACGGACTCAATTTTTATCCATATCTCCCTTATTAAGGCCTGTTTCCTAATGTTCTTCTCCTTCAGGTTATTTCTTTTCCTTTACCTCACTGTTTCCTTACCCTTGTCCTGGTTCCTGCAGTTATGTCTGTTTGCATACTTA